>NC_064641.1:393941994-394245024 GCF_023864345.2 Schistocerca serialis cubense | reverse complement strand
TCAGCTCACAATCTTTTTCAGCAAAAATTGAGAAGTCATCAATTCTGCTGTAGTTTATGGCAAATAATACATTGTGATTTCACTTTAACTTTACTTCTCAAATCACATTACAAATGAAATCTTTTTACATCATAATGTTTTTTGAAACTTGTGGCCTGATTTCTTTGACATTTCTTTAGCTGTTATATGTCTGAAGTTTGTCGTAAGGCTCCCTTGGTCATGAACAGCAATAGAGGTGACCTACTTCTTTTTAAATCATGGATAAGACTTTGCTGCAATAATTGCAGTTGGTCTAGAAAGGTGAAAAGTGTCTTCCTCTTGACGCTTTCATGATACACAGGTTATAAGTGTGCTGCAATACTACGCACTCTTTTTGGACCTTGAACCCAATGTCTCTTCTGAAATTTTTGAATCTCAAAGTTCTATGTAATTGCATAGATGGATATTAGACTGGAAAAACTATTCCATATTCTAATGGCAAGCTTACTTACGGTTAATGCTAAAATACTTTGGATGTCCATTAGCTTTCCATAAATGTTTTAGGATACTTTAGATTAAAAGTTTGCTGATGTTCATCATTAGCAACAACTGAGTTCTTGCTTGGGTCACTTATTTTGTAGCTCTACAACCACAAACTGCGCAATTATATCAAGGAGACACATATATCCAATAGTGTTACAGTCCGATCCATGAACGATGGCGGTTCGCGCATGTTGAGATATGGACAGGGTTTGCATTGTTGATGATTCCAAGTAAAGTTGCGGTACATACTTGAGCGTGATTTCTGCTTGAAGAAAGTGTATATCCTGCAAATTACGCCTCTCGGTTACTTATGCAGAATTTATTACTTACCACCACAATCAGCTATGACAGCTTGCAACACATAAATCAAAATTCACTGAACAACTTGCTACGACCACATTAAACAGTTGCATTTAGGTACGGCATTCACAGCAGAGCGTTCAGAAGTTGCTATACGCTCATTGGCTGTCTGAGCATATGTGATGTAGGTGCACGGAACAAGCCAACTCAACCACAATTGTTCATGACTCAACTATAACAGTCTAAGAAATGGGTTTGAGAGTGAGAGATCTTGTCAGGGGGCATTCTCATCACTGGCTGCTAATGTAGAGCTCCTGTGCCATGTTAGCAATGTGAGGGGGAGACGTACTGGCAGCTGCAAAGACAGTTGAAGGGGGGCGAGTTGGTAGTGCAAGAGCTATAAAGAACTAAGCAGCCTGGTTGCGGCAGCCAATAAAAAAATGGCATGTGTTGTAGCTCATGCATTGGACCACTGTGATTTCGTGGCTTTGCAAAGGCAGTTGTGAGCATGCTGTCTCGTGATGAATGCATGTGGCTGCCTTTAGTCTCTCTGCTCCTGTCAAGGCAGTCGAACCTTGCTTACATTCTGAAAAAAAAATTTCATGATAGCTTTCAACAGCTTGTAAAATGTGGTGGAATTTCCAGTTCTGGAAAGACATATAATGTGTGTTAAAGTTCCATAAATCATCTAGTCCAAGACAGTCAGTTTTTAAAGGTTCTTTTGTTGTTTGTTGAACTCATTCCTCTATAAGGACACATTAAATTCTTAGCTATACCAAATGTCTCATCGTCAATAATGACACATGGCATCAGTACTCCCTTGTTTCATATGGGGCGTTTCTTTAATACTCATAAATTTTTACTAACTAGATTTTTGTTCAAAATTGATTGCATAAGAAGAGATGAGGCACTATACTCTCTGTATGCTCCAACATCTATGTAAGTGAACTCATAATCCACAGTGGATAAAACAAGCAAAATGACAGGAAAATAATTTTTATAATTATATTAAAGTACATTTGTTATGAGAAAAAAGGCATACCAGATTCCACACCCACCTCACTTGGCTGATTGGTCACGACTGAGCATCAGCTCAACATTGTGGCTGCCTAGTGCATTGTAGCACAAGCTACTGAGGCCATCTACCTATAAGCATTTTTATGTTTCATTTGTTATGCTGCAAATCAAGTAAAGCCATGCTCAGCTTGAAGGATGTTTTCAGCAGTGCAGTGCTTTACTAGGCGTGGTGGTGTGCCCTGGGCTTCTTCCCACCTCTGAACAGACTTAGGCATTACAATAAGTACTCCGAAATATGGTGCAACTTGACTTGGCATTATTGTCATTATTATAGGTGAAAGAAGTGATAAGAACAGAGACTATAATAGGAAAAAACCAGGGATTGAACCCTAAGCCTAAGTTTTGTGGTCTGGAACATGTGCCACTGAGCCAGAAAGGCAATTTTCTAGACAAACCATTGATAAGTTATTTATCAAACAGAAACTGCACCAAGCCAAGGGAACAAGTACAGTAATCAGCCAGAACATTATGGCCACTGACCTACTATCAATATAAACCTGTCCAGGCAATAGCAGCATCACCTGGCAGGGAATGATTGCTAATCAAACACATGCATGGCGTATGTAATATCAGTGAGTATGCTGCCAATATGTAGAATGGGAAAGGCACGTGATTTATATTAGTTTGACGGAGGACGGATTGTGATGGCCTGGAAGCTCAGCGAGAGCATTTCAGAAACTACATGACTTGTTAGGGGTTTTTGAGGAGTGCTGTGATGAGATTCTTCAACATGTGGTGAAACCAGGTCCAGACATCGTGGAATTTGGCGGCGACCCTCATTACAGATGTTGGATGTCATAGGCTGGGCAGACCAGTAAAACAGGACAGGAGGTGAATTGTGGAGAAACTAACATCAGACTTTCAAGCTGGGCATAAGCGGCACCCTTCTTTGGAGCACCTCATATCCTTTAAATGGCTCTGTGCCCGCATTCACCAACTTATCAAACAATGGAAGCAGGAGTGTTGGAAGAGATACGTCTCAACCATTGGGTGCCATAAGCCACCTTCCCAAGTCTGGGCAAAGATCAAACATCTTTTTGGGTAACAGACCCCAACAGGTGTTCCTGGTGTTACCATAAATGGCGTGTTATCTACTGACGCTAACGCGATTGCCGAACACTTTGCTCAAGCCTCTGCATCAGATAATTAGCCCCCAGCCTTTCACACTCTCAAACGGCGGCTGGAAGGGAACATCCTCTCTTTCACTACACGCCACAGTGAATTCTATAATGTCCCATTTACAGAGTGGGAGCTCCTCAGTGCCCTTGCACATTGCCCCAACACAGCTCCCGGGCCTGATTGGATCCACAGCCAGATGATTAAACATCTCTCATCTGACTACAAGCGACATCTCTTCGCCGTCTTCAACCAGATCTAGTGCGATGGCATCTTTCCAACGCAGTGACTCGAGAGTACCATCATTCCGGTGTTCAAACCCGGTAAAAACACACTTGATGTGGATAGCTATCGGCACATCAGCCTGACCAATGTTCTTTGTGAGCTGCTGGAACATATGGTATGTCGGCAGTTGGGTTGGATCCTGGAGTCATGTGTCCTACTGGTTCTGTGTCAGTGGGGCTTCTGCCAGGGACACTCTGCCACTGATAATCTTGTGTCCCTTGAGTCTGCCATCCAAACAGCCTTTTCCAGATGGCATAAGACACAACCTGGTGACATCATATTGTTGCCACATTGTGGGGTCTCTGGGACCCTCTCCCGATATTTATCCAAAACTTCCTGTCACTCCGTACTTTCCGTGTCCAAGTTGGTGCCTCCCATAGTTCCATCAATATCCAGGAGAATGGAGTTTCACAGGGCTCTGTATTAAGTGTCCCTCTATTTTTAGTGGCCATTAATGGTCTAGCAACAGCTGTCGGGCCCTCCGTCTCACCTTCTCTGTATGCAGACGACTTCTGCATTTCGTACTGCTGCTCCAGTACTGGTGTTGCTGAGTGGCACCTACAGGGAGCCATCCAAAAGGCACAGTCATGGGCTCTGGTCCACAGCTTCCAGATGGAAAGTCATGTGTCATGCCCTTCTGTCATCGTCGTACCATTCATCTGACCCAGAACTTTACCTTCATGACAAGCCACTAACTGTAGTGGAGACATAGTGATTCTTAGGACTGGTTTTCGATGCTCGATTGACTTGGCTTCCTCATCTTCATCAGCTTAAACAGAAGTGCTGGCAGCACCTCAATGCCCTCCGTTGCCTGAGCAACAGCACTTGGGGTGCAGATCACTCTACACTGCTGTGGCTCTACAGAACCGTTGTCCAACCCTGAATTGACTATGGGAGTGTGGTTTATGGTTTGGCAGCATCCTCAGCATTGCATTTATTCAATCCTGTGCACCACTGCGGGGTTCAATTAGTGACAGGGGTGTTTAGGACGAGTCCAGTGACCAGTGTACTGGTGGAGGCTGGGGTCCCTCCATTGCAGATCAGACGTGCACAACTGCTCACCAGTTACACAGCACACATTCGTAGTTCTCCTGAGCATCTGAATTACTGTCTCCTTTTCCCACCCTCAGCAGTCCATGTACCGCATCGGCAGCCCATTTCGGGGATAATGATTGCAGTTCACGTGTGGTCCCTTCTCTCCAAACTGGAGTCCTTCCCTTTACCACCTCTACTTTCAGTCTGTTCATGTACTCCTCTATCGTGTACACTTCGGCTGAAGCTTCATCTGGATGTTTCACATGGCCCTAATGACTCTGTTAACCCTGTGGCTCTCCGCTGTCACTTTTGCCTGATTCTTGACGTGTTACGTGCCTCTGAAGTGGTTTACACTGACGGGTTGATGGCTGATGGTTGTGTTGGTTTTGTGCAAGTTTACGGCAGCCATATTGAACAGCACTCCTTACCCGATGGCTGCAGTGTATTCACTGCAGAGCTGGTGGCCATTTTTCGTGCATTTCAATATCTCTGTTCTGGCCCTAGGGAGTCTTTTCTTTTATATATGACTCCCTGAGCAGCCTGAAAACTATCGACAAGTGCTACCCTCATCATCCTTTGGAAGCGTCCATCCAGGAGTCCATATATGCTCTGGAATGGTCCAGTCGTTCAGTGGTGTTCGTCTGGACCCCTGGTCACGTCGGAATCCCAGGAAATGAACTTGCTGACAGGCTGGCCAAACAGGCTACATTAAAACCACTTCCGGAGATGGGCATCCCCCCATCTGACCTGCGTTTGTTATTATGCTGCAAGGTTTTTCAGCTTTGGGTGACAGAATGGCAAAATCTCAGTATGCACAACAAACTGTGAGCCATTAAGGGGACCACGAATGTGTGGAAGTCCTCGATGAGGGCCTCTCTCAGAGACTCTGTGGTTATCTGCCGGCTCCACATTGGCAATGCCTAGGCGACCCACGGCTACCTCCTGCGTTGTGAAGACCCACCTCAGTGTCGGTGCGGTGCTTGGTTGACAGTGGCCCATATTCTTCTACTGTGTCCTCCTTTGGCTGTCCTGCGACTTCATCTTTAGTTGCCGGACTCGTTATCATTGGTTGTAGCCGACAACGCCTCATCGACTGATTTGGTTTTACATTTCATCAATGAGGATGGGTTTTATCATTCAATCTGAGTTTTAGCACATGTCTTTTGTCCCTCTGGATCCTTTACCATAGTGCTTTTAGAGTGGAGGTTTTAATGTGTTGCAGGGTGTCTGGCTTTTCCTTTCCGTTTTCGTGGTCGGCCAGCCACTGTTATCTACTTCCTTGTTTTATTTCCTTCTAACTGATTCTTGCATCTCTCTGTTGTTTTCTTGTCCTCTTTTGTTCCTTTTAGTGTTCTTCTCCTTTCCTTCGTTCTTGTGGTCTTTACTTTCTTTCAGTTTTGTTTTATATGTCTCATCTGTTTTATTCTCACACTTGTGGCATTGTTTTATTAGGAACAAGGGACCGATGACCTTGTAATTTGGTCCCTTTCCCCCTCTTTTAAACCAACCAACCAACCAACTTTCTCTTCATATTATCAGATTAACGAGTTGTACTAGTTCATTTGCTCAATTTACTCATGAAAGTCTACAGTGTAGCAGGATTGTAGTTTTTTTTACAAAGTTGACAGTTGTAGACTGTTGTTGTACTCCTCAATGTAAATCTTTTTCATTTGTTTTGTTCAAAATATGTCTAAATGTCAGTCTGATTTTTGCGAGCATTAATTCATCAGCTGTTATTTCACTGAAATATACAGTTCCACAACTGAAACAATGACCTTCAATAATATTGAATACTCTGTTTTCACTTTAATTTTCGTTATACTGTAGTAACACTAGATGAATCTCAGGTACAGAGCACACAGTTTCTCCATAGAAAATATCAAAAATTGACAGCTAAAAAAGATTCTCATTCCAACCCTTGCTGGGCCCATTAGTGCTGCTACATTGTGTCAAAGCTGTATAGGTAGAGCCGTGTTTGCTTACACATATGGTGAGGGCATGCAGCTGTTGCCACACACTCTGTAATGAGTGCCGCCTGATACCAAGTGAGTGAACTGCCATCCCTGTGCTTCTGCGTATGTGCGTAACAAGTGACTTAGACAAATTCTACCCATGTGGATTCACCACATGGATGCAGTGCTCTAGTCTTTTCCTTTCTCTGCTCTTTTCCTTTTCTTCTCCTAGCTCCCTGTTTCCCCCTCCCTCACAGCCTCTGGTTGCTACGCCTTGCAACCTTGTCCTGCCATCTTGTAGTCCCTGCATGCTCCACGAGACAGCCTCCCTCCACCTGTACCCTGCTATCCCTCCGCGTGCCTTCCCTACTCTGCTCTGGACTGTTGATTTCATTCAGTGTGACAGTTGCAGCCCGGCAATAGCTGCAGATATAGCAGTTTTGTGTGTGTGTGTGTGTGTGTGTGTGTGTGTGTGTGTGTGTGTAGGAACGTGTGCTGGTCCTGCATCAAATACACCGGGCAGTCGGTGGTAATTGGGTGGTGACAGTAGTGGCATCCGATCACCCCTTAAATTAATCTTCTAGACCCATAATAACCATACTGACTCTGTGCTGATGCAGGGCAAAGGCACAACAAAAAGGAGAAGAAACAGGTAGGAGCAAGCAATGGATATGATGAATCATCTTATCGACAGGTGTAAGAGGGAAAATTTTACCGTGCCTTAGTTTGGGAAAATATTTGAAAAATTGATGAATTTATGTAAACCATACAATTAGCAATTGGCATTAAAAGTGCAAAACTTAATCAGATGTAGTTTAAGGCAAGAGACTGGGAACATGAAAAATAAATCAGAACAAGGAGGAGTATGTAGAATACATTGTGCATAATGTGATGCAAGTTATATACACTGGTCAAAACAATTAGGGGATCAGTTGAGATATCTAGCTTCTGAAGTACTGTCATCGGCAGACTGATCTAAAATGGTTTGATGTCTTTCTGTTGGTTATATGGAGTGGGGGCAACATCATTACGGTCACTGAGATAGTGGTAATAGCGGAAAGTTACTGCAGAGGGGTTTGGTGTTGACTTGTGTTTACTCTATCAAACAAATTAGACAAGCGGCTGGATTCAGATAGTGTAATTAGCACGTAGTGCAATACAACAACAACATGACTTACCCGAAGCTATGGCATGGAGAGCCATAGGATGATTTGAAGCAGGACAGACACAGAGGGAGGTGGCTGCAGCTATTGAAGTGTCCCAAACTGTAATTTCCAGGACCTGGATGCGATTTCAGACAACAGGAACCATTAAAAGAAGGCAAGGCCAAGGTTGTCCACTTGTAACATTAGCAAGAGAGGACCGTTATTTCCAGTTAACAGCCCGTCGAGACAGGAGGCTGAATGCAACTCAGCTGCGACACACCCTCCAGCAGCAGCAGGATGCCCAATATCAGCACAAACAGTCCGAAATCACCTTCAGGAATATGGATTCTATGCACAAAGGCCTATGGTGTGCGTCCCATTAAAACTATGACACAGTTTAGCCCGCAGAAACTAGGTGGAGGAACATCTGGATTGGAGTCGTAACGAATGGCGCCGGGTGCTCTTCACAGATGAGTCAATATTTTGTGTTCAGCCAGACAATTGTTGTTCCCTCATCTGGATAGAACATGGAACTCAGAACAGTCATGCTTATGTGCAGGAAATGTCATCCTATCATAGTGGTGGACAAATGGTGTAGGCAGGAGTCAGTATTGACAGATGTATGGACCTCTATGCTATTCAGAATGGTGTTTTGACTGCTCAGAGGTATAGAGATGAGATCCTTTGACCTTTTGTTGTGACCTATGCTGGCACCGTAAGAGATGGGTTCCTTCTAGTGGATGATAATGCTCATCCTCACAGAGCTGCACTGGTGGACAACATGCTTGAAGCTGAGGGGAATTGAACGAACGGAGTGGTCAGTTTCTTCACTGGACTTAAACCCAATTGAGCATGTCTGGGATGCACTTGGCAGATGCATTGCAGCTAGACCAGCACATCCCACAATGGTTGTGGAGCTGGATATTGCACTCATGGAAGAAAGGCCAAATATCCCTAAAGAGCTGATTGATAACCTCATACTGCCCATGCCACGCAGGTGTGCAACTGTTCTGGCCGTCCGAGGTGATTCTACATCATATTAAAGGGCAACGAGAATGACTGTTTCACTATTATGGCAGCCCCATGGTGCCTCACTCTACATATACGCTATGTAAACCTCAAGTAAAGAGTTGCGACAGCAAAATATCGTACTATATCGCATATAAATTACAATTGTAACCGATGTCTGAATAAAATACGTCTATGTCATATGTCTATTGTGTCTGATATCTCACCTGTTCCCCTAATTGTTTTGAGCAGTGTAGCATGGACTGGAAGAATGTGTTTGGCAGGGTATAAAAAGCACACAGATGTTTTCAGATTGGACAATTATGTTAAAGCTGTAGCAGCCAAACATGTACACGAGACAGGCCATCTACTAAAAGGTAGTGAAGAGGATTTATAAATGGTGCACATAGTGAAGAAAGGGAAAAAGCTTGACCTACTCAAGAAACTTGATATATAAATCCATTGGGATAGATTTCATAATGTGCTTAATACACAAACAAGAGAGAGCAATAATGCTTTTTTGAATGGTTTTGTGGATATATTTTTGAACTTAGCTGTAATACGGTGGATGTTATCAGCTTGCATAGATAACTATGGTATGTTGCTTTTCCATGTTCCCTGTAACATTTTTAAAATACTGTAGAATGGTTGATGGCTCAGTGGAGTTAGTTGGAGCTGTATGCTTGTTTACAGAACTATCGATTGTATGAGGAGGCAGGTAGTGTAACATGAAGCAGATGCAGTGTTACCACTGTAGGAAAGGAGCACTTTGGTGACTGGGTGGTAGAATGAAGAAGCAAAACATAGAATCAGATGCTGCAGATTTTAAAGTAAGACAAAGACTGAATATCTTTGATTTTATTTTGTGAGTATTTTGTGCCTTTTTAAATGAGTGTATTTGAAGGCTTGAACACAGACACCCAGATGATGGGTGCTTGACTCCTGAAATGCATATCCATGGGCAACATTCTTCTCATTTATGTGTTGCATGCTAAATAATGAAAACAGTGTGCAGTTGTTGTACTATACAGGGCATTGGCATATAGACGTGTAGTGTGTACACACACTGTTTCGATCTCCCTCCATGTTTCATGGATGTAAAAATGATGATGGTGCTACCCTGACCATGTCTCCAGTTTGATTTGCTGTGTAATACTTGTAATTTATTAATGAAAATATTTCACTTAGTACCATGTAATTTACATACACTTAGTATTAGACTTTTCTTGCATAGAATATTATCTGTGCTACAACGGCTACAAAAAAACATTTTCCCGATTCAGGTACAGAGTAGATGAGTCACATTGTTCATCACATTACAACTTACCAGTTAGACATGATGATACATCAACAGTATGAATAATCACGAAGGCTGAGAGGGAAAGTAATATGTCCTCAAGTTCATGTAGTCCTGAGTCCAGGCTCTGATGTGAAGCAAGATAGTGAATGAACAGGAATTTTTTGACAGTTATCAGTTCTCATCCTGACAGACTTGACAGCTCTCATTTTGACAGTGCTCATCTTGACAGACGTGACAGTTCTCGTCTGTTCACTGAAACAGTGCTTATCATTCTACAATAATGCAATTGTACAGTTCATCAAACACATACATGCATCAGTTTCAGTGAAGGTGTGTTGCGCAAGTGTGTTGCTGCTAGTATGAAAGCATTGTGTTATGAAGAATCTATGTGATTGGTTCTAGTTTCAAAAAATGTAAATTTTCTACCCTATTGGTCAATGATAAATATCCCATCTCACCTCTGCAATGTTATTAATCAAAATATCTTTAACAAGATAATATCTTTTTTAAAAACCATCTCGGACATGTCGCTTCATTGTAAAAACAGGTTGAAGAAAAAACCTCACCCTCCAGTTGGTGGTTCCCATACTTCAGAGGAAATTAATGGGTGCAGAACTCATGTGAAGGGACAGAGGTTATTAGCACAGGTGAAATATATGTTTTGAGGAGATCCATTTCAGAGACTGCAATTTCTGTGTGCTTGGTGTTTACAACTTCCACTGAAAGAATCACTACAATGGTGGAGTGGTATTCAAATATGAATACCACACTTGGTCCCTATCCCTCAATGCCAGTTTGCAGTCAGTTGCTGCAAAAGTGCACAAGCCCTACAGATCGACACTATGTTTCCTATGTTTGCCGCTTAATGAAGGTCTGCATAAGAGGCGGTAAATAATCTGTCACATAGTTCTCTTGGCTCTTCTCCTTTGTGGAGTCTTTAATGCGGGCATTATGTTATAGAACTCTGCTACTATGTGTACCTGTGATTGTATCGAAGAGAGCCTCATACTGGTGGAGGAACTACACCTCTTGAATACTGGGATCCACATGCACTTCAACAGTGCTACATGGTCATTCTCTGCTGTTTCTCTCTCATCTTGGACTGCAGCCATTGCAGACACTGCTTAGTGACTAATTTATTATCTGCATACATGTAACAGATTAAGAAGTACATGAAAGAAAACTACTTAAATGGGTGCTCTGTGATGCTAACTGGATTCTGTACAACCAAATAGCTGTGTTTTAAATCCTGACTGTATCCAGGAATGGTTGATTTCATTATTACTGTAATCCTCCAAGATATTGATGCCTCAGCATCCAAGTTTTCACCACATCTACAAAGGCTGCCTGTCCTCTAGTTACATGAGTTCTGTTCTGCAACTAAAGGTGGGTGTGTGGCTCTGTGGAGATTCAGATGTGGATCAACTTAAGATAATTTTGCAGCTCTTCAGGTTATGAGAACAAAATACCACTGATTTAGACAAAATGCCACTGATTTACTAAACAGAGCAAAAGGAGATCATGAGAGAAATGTATGAACAGCATGAATTATTGTTCCCAGACAATATTAACATGGGAGATCACCAGGAATATTTGTGGCTCAGGTGGGAGGGGCCAATTTACTTGCATGATGGCACAGACCAGTCAGGCAGACATAACACAAACTATGGCAGAACATTTCTGTGTAGTAACTGTCAAAACGAGCCTGGAGCCAGCCAACATCACTGATAGATGGAACTGGGACTTCCATTCCAATAATGAGTGATTTTGCATCTACTCTTTATGCATGTGGGGAGCTTAATTTGGTACAGTGTGTGACTCGTGACACAAAACCTGGTGGTCACATAATCAATTATCCCATGTTGCAGAGCCTCACACAGACCACTAAAGTAAACCAATGCACCCTGTTTATCCACATTTCAGAAACATGAGACTTTCCTTACTATTGGAGGTAAGTAATTCTGATTTCCATTCTGAAACAAAAGGAAGAAAAACTTAGGTTTCATTGAATTGATGGCTTTATGCACACCTGGCTTGAATCATACTTGGTGAATAATTGAGACAGTGTTAGAAAGTTAGAAAATTTTAGTGACTGGAAAAAAATCACTAGGTGAGTCCCACAGGGTTTAATTTTGGGTCTGCTCCTATTCCTTATGGAGGAAGACATTTTGATCTTATTACAGACTTTCAGGGATGTTGGTGAAGAGTAAATGTGTCAGTTTAGGGTAAGAGACACTGCACCAGAAATGACTAGTTAAGAAGTTATAAGCAAAAATTGTTCTGATACCTCTGACAGGGGAATAAATTTACCAGTGCTGTTGTTGCTGAGATTATAAGGTAGACAACTTTCAGAGGTGGTAGTCTACAGGCTGTCCCATTTATCTTGACCACCCTAAATAACTGTGTGTCCAGGTGCAAATTACAAAATATTTCAAACAAATGTTCTTCAGCCATCAGGGGGACATCAATCAGCATGATTTCCTTCATTACAGCATTGTTTTTTTATGAAGATATGAACAGTGATATGACTTTTTTAAATGGCGCTCTGTATTTTTTATTCAGTTCTTCATTTCCTCTCCTAAAGACCTATTCAAAAATGTATTACAGTGTACCATTCACTGACATAACGTTATTAATTAAATAACACAACATTGACATTGACACTCTCAGCATTTAGTGCTGGTACTCGGGTAAGGGAACACATCCACATGCTGATGTTGACAGAGGATAATTGTAAACATAAGTAGAATGCACACCCATCATTCCGTCAACCATCGTGGGTTGAAGAGTTGTGTGAGTAGAATGTACACCAATGAAGAGATGGTAGAAATGCTGCTCATCTATGGGGAATGTAAGTTAGCAGAACAGTAATTGCAATACTGTTTTCTTATGTATGGGTACATTTAATACAGTAGTTTAGTCCTTTGAAATACTGTTGTGTAGAGTAGGCATACAGTAAAGGCTGTCCTTCCTACAAACTGCATCGACATAACGATTCTTTTATTGTTGTTGTTGAAGGTAGGCAAAATGCTACACAGGCAGCGGAACTGTACAGAGAGCTATATCCTGACAAGAACCCACCTTCCCGATGGATGTTTTCTCATTTTGTTGCGACGCTTCAGGAAACAGGAAGTTTCAACCCACAACAACGCAATCGTTGTAGCACACGCACAGATGAAGCTGCCGAAGTTACTGTTCTCGCTTCTGTTGCTATGAATCCACATGTGAGCACTTGGCAGCTTGAACATGAGATTGACATTCCTAAAACCAGTATACATGGTATTGTTACGCGTCACCGGTTCCATTCTTACCATGTACGTATACCCACATCAAGAATTGCGTAGGACTTACTTCCAGAATCGTGTACAGCTCTGTCAGTGGGCACAGAGAGCTATATCCTGACAAGAACCCACCTTCCCGATGGATGTTTTCTCATTTTGTTGCGACGCTTCAGGAAACAGGAAGTTTCAACCCACAACAACGCAATCGTTGTAGCACACGCACAGATGAAGCTGCCGAAGTTACTGTTCTCGCTTCTGTTGCTATGAATCCACATGTGAGCACTTGGCAGCTTGAACATGAGATTGACATTCCTAAAACCAGTATACATGGTATTGTTACGCGTCACCGGTTCCATTCTTACCATGTACGTATACCCACATCAAGAATTGCGTAGGACTTACTTCCAGAATCCTCACCAACCTGAACTTCTTCCCCAATATTCTATTTGCCGATGAATGTTCCTTCTCAAACAAAGGACAGGTAAATACAAGGAACATGCATTATTGGTCCAGTGACAACCCACGATGGCTTAGACAGGTGGAACATCAGCGTCAATGGAGAGTTAACATCTGGTGTGGGAGGCTTGGTACTACAATTATTGGACCTTATTTCATCAATGGTAGTCTAAAAGGCACAGTGTATGCCAACTTCCTCAGAGAAATTTTTCCTCCTCTTCTGGATGAAGTGCCGCTAAGAACCAGAATGCTTATGTGGTATCAACACGATGGATGTCCAGCACATAATGCCTTGCATGCACATCGTGTTCTGAACCGAACGTATCCTGCCAGATGGATTGGTTGAGGAGGAACAGTTACTTCACCTGCTAGGACTCTTGATTTAAATCTTCTGGACTTTTTCTTTGGGGATGCATTAAAGACATTGTCCATTGCGATATTCCACAACTCCAGAGGACATGCAGGAATGTATTGTGCTTGCTTGTAAATCTGCTCAGCAGGCAACACTGGAAACAGTAAATAATTCTTTCATTCAATGAATGCACCAGTGTATCTGTGTCCAGGGTCACCACTTTGATCACCTTTAAATGTTCTACTCCTGAGCAGTGGTACAGGAGAGTAAAAGTAAATTTTGTATTATGTTTTTACTTGGTTTCCATTTGTTTTCTGACAACTTCAGCAGGTGGACAAGTTTGTGATCCTGAATTCAAAAGTCAATGTTGGTCCCCCCCCCCCCCCCCCCCTCCCCCCCGAAAGCTAAAGAACATTTGTTTGAAACATTTTGTAATTTGCACCTGGACAAACAGTTATTTAGGGTGGTCAAGATAAATGGGACACCCTGTCAAAACCATAAAAAAAGTCTAGTGAACATGGGCTCTGAAATACATACCTTAAGAGCTATGAACACTTGTTCATCTTCAATACTGTGATACACATCTGTTCTATTGCAAGCTGTTTGATTTCTCTGTTTTTGGAGGAGGTAATATAGACCAAAACAAAGTCAGAAATGTCCAGTAAATATGGGATCAAAAGGAGCTTAAGAGCTATGTTCACGTTTTCTATAGAAGATATGTGTTTCACAATTGCAAAGATGAAATAGTGCACATAGCATGTAAGGTATGCATGTTAGAACCTCTTTTAGCTGGCCTTTTTTTTTTTTTTTCATGCTACCTCCTCCAAAAACATGGAAATGAAAGAGCTCCTTTCCAAAGCCGTCTTAGATGCCTGCAAATACAGATCCGTGTGTGTGGACTTATGGTAAACAGAATGCCATAATGACCCATCCACTTTTTGACTAATTAAGACTTCTACAAACAGAAGACAGCCACAATTCTCTGCTTTCATCATAAATTGGATATTCTCATATATACAGTTTAGATTATGTAAAAATTGTAACAGCTCTTCCTTCTCATGGTGCCAAATTACAAAAGTATCATCTACATATCACTGCAAAACTTTTGTTATATGTTCCGCTTACCTGAATGCACTCTGCTCAAAGTCTTCTATAAGAAGGAAGAGAGAACTACCCATGATAATGCTGTCAATTTGTTCAAAATATTCTCTATTGAACAAAAAGTAAGTTGAGGGAACTAGAGCTGTTATATGGTTTAGACTTGCTGCCAGTGAATGACAATGAAAGAATTTAAGGAATCCATGTGAAGAGTGAAATATCTTACTAATAAGTCAGATTCATTGAGGCTTGTTGACTTTAGTCTATTACTAAAGTCAGCAGAATTATGAATATGATGACAACATTTTCCCACAAAAGGTCTCAGCAATGAAGCAGTATGTTTACTTAAGACATAAGTCAGTGTCCTGATATTAATCATAATTCATCATATAACACATGGAGCACCAATTAATTTCATTATTTTGACCATCAAATTTTGATTCCATGTTCCTGCAATTCTACAGAGGGTGTGCACACAGACCCACCTCTGTACTTGCTCCTGTGCTTGTCAGGTGGAGCAATATTCAACAGATGGGGCTAAATGTTACAGTGTGATCACGTAGCAAAAACCTGTGTGCATGTGCCACCTCACCAGTTTCTGGTCAGTGATGTGCACCAGCAACCTCCAGTGTAAAAGTCACCTGAAGATGGCTGAATGATGGTCAGCTGTAATGTAGTGGCAAGATGTTGACGTCATCTGACTGAAGCCCTGAAACCTCATGTAATGCTGATTACTCGAGGAGAACTTAAAGAAACAAAGCACAACTTGTCGTCATGCCTGTCAATATGAGAAAGCCCACAATACCAGCTGGAGGAAAAATATCTTCTATGTCTACACATCCTTATATGGTCCTTCTTGACTTGGGGAAATTAGGTACAGGGTAGGGGAAGCCCTGTTTGACGGAGTGATCAGAAGAATGGAGTCAAACAAAGAAGAGCCATGTATATCACTCTCTCTACTGTGGGCTATTAGTAGAACAACACTGATGGAAAGGATGCCAGTGCAGTTCTCTTTATTGATAGAAGACTGTGTTATATTTAACTCTCACACACACACGCACACACACACGACTGCGGTCTCAGATTAATGAGCTGTGTTGTCACACATTTAAATGAGCAGCAGTAATATAAAATAAACTACAAGTTAGGTGAGAGAGAATTTACAATCCATGCAAGGAAATTACCCAGATTCTGAGCTAGCAGCACTTTCCCAGAATGAGGCAGTTACCTACAAGATAATTAGTAACCAAACAAGCAGTTGGCTGGGATCTGATGCAGCTGCACCCTTTAATAATTCTAGTGGGTCATTTCTATGGGGTAACACTTGTATGCAGCAACAGAGTGATATAATGGAAGGTTTATTTTATTTTTGTTTAGTTAAACAGTGATATAGCTCATGTAATGTAAGTTTATTTTATCATTGAGTAATTAAACAAAAATTAAACTGTGATTTTGCTCATACGTGTCTACCTTGGTAACACAAAGACAGGCTCTCTTTACACATGTACAAAGTGCTCCATGCACCCACTGATGTGCACCTGCTTGAGTGTTAAATAGGTACAGGAGTGAATTGCACATATTAGCTTTAAATTCCAGGCAAATATATCAGCGTGTTTAGATTTCATTCATTCACTAAGCATATTTAATCAACTTAATTTATAAATGAGGGATAGCATCTTAGGCATGAAATAGTTGGTGGTGTTCCTGGGCTGCATGTTTAATAGTAAATTCTCATAGTGCAACAGGCATATAATTTCTTACATGATCCACCTTTACTGTAATTCACAAATCACCTACATATAATAGAGTCACATGGGATCCAGGTAAAAGCAGACCTTTTTGTGGTGTTGTGTTTTTCAATCCAAAGACTGGTATGTGGTGCTCCTTCCCACACACTATCATTTGGAAGCCTCTTTGTATCTGAATAACTATTACAAATACAGCCTATATCCATTCATGCCTTGGTCTCCCTCTAAAGTCTTTACCCCCCCCCCCCCACACACACACACACACACACATACATACATACATACATACATACATACATTCTTCCCTCCATTTCCTGACAGATGATGTATTGGTGCCTCAGGATGTTTACTACCAACCAATTTATCCTCTAGTCAAGTTGTCCCTAAATTTCTTTTTTCGCATCAATTAACCCATCTAATCTTCAGCATTCTTCCATATCACTCCAGTTCAAAAGCTTCTATTCTCGCCTTGTCTGAACTGGCAATCATCCATGTTTCACTTCTGTAGAAGACTACACTCCAGAAAAGACCAGTTGTTTTGCTACCCAAATAGCAAACTAGTCTACTACTTTTAGTGTTTCATTTCCTAATCTTATTCCCCCAGCATTGCTTGATATAATTCAATTACATTCTATCACCCTTGTTTTACTTTTGTCAGTCTTCATCTTATAATCTCTGCTTAGTACACTGTTCATGTCTTCTGATGCTCTTCTTAGTCTTTTGCCACCCCTGACAGAATTAAAATATCATCAGCAAAACTAAAGCTTCTATTTCTCCTTCCTCTAGTTTAATGCTCTCTAACTTTCTCAATGGTTTTCTTTACTGCTTGCTCTATGTCTAGACTGAATAATACTGGAGAAAGGCTGCAACTCTGTCTCATTTCCATCTCAACCACTGCGTGCCTACCATATCCTTCAGTTATTTAAACTGCAGTCTGTTTCTGTACAGATTATAAAAACGTTCACTCCCTGTATTTTATCCCTGCTACCTTCAAACTTTCTACAAGTGTACTCCTGTCAGCACTGCAGAAAGTTTCCTTTAAATTTACAGTCTAATGTGGGAGACAAAAGACTATTTCTTGTCTCTAATAAAGAAGCTGTTTTAATCCATCTCCTTAAACCTGCAAGGCACTATGTGTAACTGGACTGTTATATTGTTGCCATCACTAGCTGCAGAAGAAAAACTTGGAACAGATGGTCAGCATCAACCTTTTCTGTAACTTAGCATCCTGACTACTCCTTAGTCACATTCAGTATGAGCTGAGGGTACATCAGTCTATCAGTGACCCTGACCTTATTAGAGACAGCTACACAGCAGACTTTTTCATGTAGGAATCAGACAACAGGTGTTTTCTTCTTTGAGGGGGACTATGATACTACCTGGAGGCCAAATATCCTCAGAAGCCTTCAGATTTGGAAATTCTTACTGTTTGCTTTTTTATGATTCTTTCTCTCAACAGATTCTTTTGGCAATTGGATTGGCTGTTTGTTTGATAACTTTGAACAAGAGAATGGTGTCCATCAAGGTAAAATTTTAAATGTGATGATTTATGTAGTAGCTGTATACAGTGTTACAGCCAATGTAGTGTCATTGCTCATTATTTGGCTACAATTTTTCAATTTTTAGCTTCTTCCATGTTTGCAGCGAGCACACTCCAGTTTTAGACTATCGTAGAGAGGTTCACCAGACCCAGACAAGTTACGTTTTTATAATGTAATTGGATATTTGGATATATTTTCAAAAACTGTATAGTTTCATTGATAAATTATGTTTTTAATATTTTAAAGAGAAATTTTGTTATATCGTTTTCAATGATTCACATACTGTTTTTAACTGTCCTGAATAAAGAATGAGGGATATGATTTTAAATTATAAAGAATTGGTGAATATATTGGCCTATTTTTTTTTTTTTTAATGAAAAGCTTGAGGTGTTAGCAACAGGGCTTGGGAAGCATTCAGCTCTTATTAAACATTTGTGTGATTCTGGCACAACTATATATTTATGGGTATGTAGGCTATATGGATCTGACAGCCTGTGATATTTAAAAATATTAGATACATTTCACTATTAGGGTATAATGTGTGAAAGTAGAGTCTCCCACTGTATACTTTTGATGAAAAGCTCTTGGTTTTTCAGCCAAGTGGCATTTCACAAGCTGTGATGTTCATACTAGTGGTATGCCTCACTCTCTATGGACAGCTTGATACTGTCCGGCTGGTTGGTGGAGAGGGAGATGAGGTTTCTGTGGTGGGCATAGTGAGAGCATATTGGCATCTTTGTCTGGGCATTCGAGCTGTATCTTGGAAGATAGATAGTTCTGCACAGCCTCTTATTCTGTTTCTGCCATTGTGGGATTCTGTGCTGTACTCAGTTAGTATCCTTTGTACCTGTTGACCAGATCCTCATGAATCTGTATTTCAGTGGGTTCTTTCATTGTGTTGTCTCAATAGTCAGTTGCTCAGAATAGCCTGTGGTGTTCTGAAAGCATCATCCTTGGTGCTACACTCTGCAATCACTGAATTCTCTGTACATTCCAGTTACATATGTATGATGTTCTCGTTGCAGTATTTCTAAATAGTGCACTGCATTTGCCCACTGTATTGTTGGCCACATTCACATTCAATGCTGTAAATCTCAGGTATGTTCAGTTTAACTGGATCTTTCACAAAGTCAGCTCACTCTTTCATCTTTGGCAATGGTCAGAAGGTGGTTTTTATTTAGCTTCACAGTTTTGCTTAAGAGCAATCCCAAGTATGAAAGGAAAGCAAGTCGTCATCTTCCTCTTCCTGATTTGCTGCATCTTTTACCTTTTCGAATGCCCTACTAATCAGTGCTTCACTGTACCTATTTATGCGGAACACTTCCGTCAGTTGTTGTAGTTCGGCAGGGAGACTTTCTTTATCGCAAACGATGTGCATACTGTGTACCAGTGTTATCAGAAGTGCCTGTCATTGCACCAGATGGTCATAACTTGTTGCATCCAGGTACATCTCTGTGTGCTTCCTATATTGTGAATGGTTTAGAGAAATATAAGAGAATGATACTCTCCCTTTCTTGGACATACTAATAAAGAAGAAGGTAGATGGTACATTAACTCTTTAAAGAATGATAATACTTGCCTTAAAATGACGCTCTTCATATCTAACTAATGCAGTTTTTTAACTATTAATGTTATGACAACACCATCAGTATGAATTTCCGCCAGGCAAAAATACCACTGCAGCTGTTCTGCAAATTGTTGATCAGACTTAACAGCTTTCAAAAATAAGATGGTGTAATTTCTGTAATTTAATTTAAGTAAAGTATTCAACTGCATTCCTTTTAACAAGTTACCAACAAAATTTGATTATTATGGTGTACATAGGTCAATGTTAGCAGTAATTTATTTCTACTAGAACAGTAGAAGACATAACCCAAAAGCTTGTATCAGGGCTTCTTAAGGATATAGAAAATAAATGTGTCATACTCTTAGGACTACATATAGACACCAAAGTAAATTGGGAAGGGCATATCAACCAAGTCTGTTAAAAATATCTAATGAGTGTGTGACACCCCCCCCCTCCCCCCCTTAGAAACTGAGATGTATGGTCACTAGTAATTATCTCGAAGTGTCATATTTTGCACTCCTTCAGTCAGATCTCTTGTATGGCGTACTCGTATGGGAACAGTCTTCTTATATCAGTAATATTTTAAAATTAAAAAAAAAAAAAATCCATATAATGTCCAAGGCTGGTCCTGTAGAGCACTGTTGCCCTCTTTTTACCAGGCTTAGGATACTAACAGCTGTGAATTTGTATATCTATGAATCTGCACTCTGTCGGGAACACTTTGGTGAGAGACAGAAGTCTTACGATGACACTGCAAGCCATTTGTCCATTGCACCAGTCCCCAGAGCACACCAGCTCACAGTAAGTGATAGAAGGCACCATGGCTCAGTCAACTCCAAACAGTTGTATGCAATCAACCGCCTAATAATAACGTAGCAAAAATAATGAAAGCTAATAAAGAGCAATGTTTGGAGGGGAATAACTGTTATCTTGTTTTAAGTCAAAGTTTCTGAATAATGTAGGTCATGCAGTTCTGTATTTTCATGGTTGATCTTCATTTACTATCTGACGAGTAGGGATGAACTCTTCATGAGAAATCCTAACAATTAGTGATTTCAGGTGTGCTGCAGGGGAGTGTTGTAGGGCCGTTGCTACTCACAATATACATAAATGACCTTGTGGATGACATTGGAAGTTCACTGAGGCTTTTTGCGGATGATGCTGTGGTATATCGAGAGGTTGTAACAATGGAAAATTGTACTGAAATGCAGGAGGATCTGCAGCAAATTGACGCATGGTGCAGGGAATGGCAATTGAATCTCAATGTAGACAAGTGTAATGTGCTGCGAATACATAGAAAGAAAGATCCCATCTCATTTAGCTACAATATAGCAGGTCAGCAACTGGAAGCAGTTAATTCCATAAATTATCTGGGAGTACGCATTAGTAGTGATTTAAAATGTAATGATCATATAAAGTTGATCATTGGTAAAGCAGACGCCAGACTGAGATTCATTGGAAGAATCCTAAGGAAATGCAATCTGAAAACAAAGGAAGTAGGTTAAAGTGCGCTTGTTTGCCCACTGCTTGAATACTGCTCAGCACTGTGGGATCCGTACCAGGTAGGGTTGATAGAAGAGATAGAGAAGATCCAACGGAGAGCAGCGCGCTTTGTTACAGGATCATTTCGTAATCGCGAAAGCATTACGGAGATGATAAATAAACTCCAGTGGAAGACTCTGCAGGAGAGATGATCAGTAGCTCGCTACGGGCTTTTGTTGAAGTTTGAGAACGTACCTTCACCGAGGAGTCAAGCAGTATATTGCTCCCTCCTACATATGTCTCGCGAAGAGACCATGAGGATAAAATCAGAGAGATTAGAGCCCACACAGAGGCATACCAACAATCCTTCTTTTCATGAACAATATGAGACTAGAATAGAAGGGAGAACTAATAGAGGTACTCAAGGTACCCTCCGCCACACACCTTCAGGTGGCTTGCGGAGTATGGATGTAGATGTAGATGTAGATGTAGATTTAAAAAAAATACAAATCAACTAGGACTTGATGTTGCTCTTGACTAGTTCATAATTTTTTGGCTGAAGTGAGGAGCTGCCCTTCCGCTGCAACAATTGCTGCTTGGTTGTGGAGTGATAGCTATAAATCCAACTGTCATCGTCAATGACAGCCTTTGAAAGAAGTTCCCTGCAGTCTTCCACACAATGCAACCTCTGACAGTCTTGAAGTAGTTGTAGCACTGACATCTTCGAATCCTCCTCTTGTTAAATTCTTGTGACAGTATGTTTACATGTTCCATTACTTAACCCCCAAAACATTGCAGAGATTTTTAATAGTCTGCCTACAATCTAGCAGACTCTGGTTCCTCACTTTCTGAACATTTTCTGGTGTGCTGCCAGTTGATGACCGATCCTCGCAGTCGTCATGATCAGTCAGTGTTCGCCAATTTTTGAAATACTTATACGAGTTGTAAGTCTGTGTCTGATCTAAAAGATTAACTCCAAAAGCTTGCTTCAACATTTTTTGCAGCTCTGTGCAGTTTTTGCATGTTGACAACAAAACTGTATAGTGACACACTGCTCTTTCCGGCTAGCCATCACGATCTCAGGGAAACAGGACAACAACTAACCAAGCCACTCAGTTGACAGCCAGTTGCTATACTGATTCAAGAAGGATGCATGGGGAGATGCCTAGTGATATTTCTGTGTACTCACAACAGTTTGTGAAATAAATTCAAATTTCAGATTGTTTGCTTACCATGTTATATTTTGAACTCTGTTTAAATCCTTTCGATCAAGATATCTCCATTTGGGTGTTGTGTTTAATAATGATTGCAACAGTGTGTCTATTGTATCTCAAATGCCATCATGTTGTTATTTTATGTATATTCTTTATATCAATTTACATTATTTATATCAATTTACATTCTTTATATCAGGCTCTTGGTATGGCCAGTGCAGAAGCTATCAGAGACATTGCATTCCAACCAGCATGCCCAGAATTTAAAACTTGTATTTTGGAGGTCCAATTTTGTGTTGTGTTTGCACTTGAAGTGTGTTGGCAGTCCCCACATTTCCTCTTTGAAACTATTCCCTTTCTGTAAAACTTCTTCTGGTTGTATTACTTTCTTGATTTTGTTGTACACATTGCTCACTTTTGTGGCATTGGAGCCATTAACTATTGCTGTTTGCTGCAGAATGCTGATTCTTATTCATTTCATCCTACATGTTCCGGTACCAAATATTTTTTTGTAGCACCTGCCTGTAATTCTATATATCATCTTTATGATGAGCAGCAATCTATCCTTGTCATAATATTGTAAATATATGCGTCTTAACTTTTTCTGCAATGAATTCACACTTTGTGCAAGATTACTTATTAGTGGAGGAATCTCATTGACAAATAGTTTGTTTTGCAAAATGCAATAAATTCATTGAAAAAACCTAGACTACAAGTCTGTTACAAAAATACTGAGAAGGGTGCCTGCAATGTAGTACAGCTTTATAATTACATGTTTTACCATTAACTTAAATATAATGAAAGAAAAGTAGGAGGCTGCACTGAGCCACTTTATAAGCAAGTATGATTAACAGTTTAACTTGATAACACTGTATAAATAAGCATGATAAGTTTGACTGCCACTGTATGGCTGACACTTAGTGTGCCTGTTAACAGTACCCTTTAGTTTTACTAGTCCTTGTTTGCTATTGAACCCAAATACAGATTTCTCAGCACAAAATATTTAGTATGTGTATAACCAATTTTAGTTTTAACACATCTGAGATGTACTCTCACAAATATTCGTTAGTTCTGAATGGAAAGTCAAGGTTGGAATATCAGCAATATTATTAAAAGGATAGAGTGTTACTAACCATAACAACGACGTGTTGAGTAGCAAACAAGCACTGTGAAAAGATTGTTACACATTGAGCTTTTAGCGAAAACCTCCTTCAGAAAATCCAAAAGCTTAATGTTTATCTGCATTTTTGTTGTGCCTATCTGCAACTAAACGTGTTATCTGAGTGGTGAGTAGCAATCAATTCTTTTCATAATATTGTTAATTTAGTAAGAGTGATAATAGTATTCAGAAGTAAATGCTGTTAACAGAAATTGGCTGTTTTAAAATACTTTCACAGATGTAATTAAGTTTTTTTAACTTTTGTAGCTAACATAAATGCTTCTAAAACTCATGGCACAACACAAACTATATTTCACAGACTAGTACCAGTATATTATGAAAAATCTATTAAGACTGAGCCCATTAAAAATTAACATCAGAAAGGATTTTAAAAGTAAAACCCTTCTCTCATTGATATCGGGTGAACATCTGTAGGAAAAAACTACTTTTGTTACCTTTTTATTAATGAAATTTCTGGGGCAAAGATTATGCTCTTCTGTTGTGTAAAATTTATTAGAGCATCACAGAGATTAAGTTAAATGCCAATTCAGTGACACATTTTGCTGCTAACACTTGCTTCCCTTTATTTTTCTTTTATGATAATAAATCTGATTTCCTTTGCTTTTTGTCTTTTTGCAAAATCCAATTAGTTTTGTAATATTTATAATCTAATCAGAATAAATGTATCTTTGATTCTCAAGTAATGCTCTTTAAAAATTGTTTTTATTTCTCTTTTTAAACTGGATAGTCATAATGTAACTAAAATTCTGTGTGTTAAATTTACTGCAATGACTAAAAAATAAAACAAATGATACACCATGAAGAAATTATCTGAATGGGATGGAAATCAGTAGATGTGATGTACATGTACAGATTACATTTCAGAAAAATTGGATGATTTATTCAAGAGAAACAGCTTCACAAATTGAACATGTGCATTGGTCCACCTCTGGCCCTTATACAAGCAGGTATTCAGGTTGGTATTGATTGATAGAGTTGTTGGATATCCTACTGGGGGATATTATGCCAGATTCTGTCCAATTCACATGTTAGACCATCAGAATCCTGAACTGGTTGGAGGGCCCTGCCCATAATCTTCCAAATGTTCTTAATTGCAGAGAGATCCAATGACCTAGCTGGCAAAGGTAGGGTTTGTCAAGGACAAAGACAAGCAGCAGAGACTGTCACCATGTGAGGATAGGCATTATCTTGCTAAAAAGGGCAATAAAATGGGGCACTGAATATTGTCATCACCCCTCTGTGCTATAAGGGTGCTGGAGATGACAACCAGAGGGGTCTTGCTATGGTGAAATGGTAGCTCAGACCATCTCGTCTGGTTGTCGGGCTGTACGGCAGGTGTCACCAAACACGTCTTTGCTGGTTGTCAGGGCTCAATTCAAAGCGGGACTCATCAGTGAAGACAGTTCTTCTCCTGTCGATGAGTCTCCAGGCAGAAAGTGCCTGGCACACCTTCAGATGGGCTTGTTGGTGTTCAGAGGTCAGTGGCAGTTGGTGCAAGGGGTGCCATGAGCTCAGCCTCCTTTCTGTGAGCCGCCCTTCAATGGTCCTTGTGGTCACTGAAGCACCGGTTGCACGTTAGATTGATGATAATGATGAATTTGGGGCTCTGAGTACTACTATGATGATTGCTTGGTGCTCACATTCTGTTGTCTCTCTAGGTCAACCGCTTCATTCTTGATATTATGTTCAGCAATGCTTTACCCATTCCTGCGAACATCGTCAAATAATGGCATCCCTCCTATCCCAATGTAGAACAATTTTCCATTTGTACATCCCTTCTCATATGAAGACATCTGCATGTATTGTTGACACACTTGTCTGCAAGGCATAGTTACTGTCCAAGTAAGTACACTGAATGAAATTCACAAAGACTTTATCCCCTGGTGTCAATACATCCTCTGTTTACTGTCCTTACCAGCTGTGCCGTGAAATTGTACTGCAGCATCACTCATTCATCTATTGGTGGCCAAAGTTTACAGTTTTGCATTTTCTGTCAGTAACTGTATAAATATCAATTTTTTATCAGTTTGCATAACTCCTTTATGGTGCTTTTTCTTTCTTAGAGAGTGCAATCCTTCATTTCACTTAAAAAAGAACCTTTCAAACGATTAATTTTCTGTTATCTTTAGTCTTAGTTTAGTAAAATGTCACTGGAGGGCAATTTATTTCAATTGTAAGTTGGGAACTCAGCTGTGAGTATCGTATCTTTATTTTATTTACTTTTTATTTCTGGACAGCCAGATCATTGAAAATGTATAAGCACCAACAAAATTCTAAGTCTCACGTGACAGACATTATAATTATCAACAAAAATAAGAAACAAAAAGACCTAGGTGTCACCACCAGTTTTGTTCTGACAATTAAAGAATCTGAACAAAATTAAAACCTCTTCAAATGCTGCCGATACGTAGCCCACTGAACGTCCATAGTTGAAATGGCCACTCTAAATTTTTATTCTGAGATAATAGCTCTTCTGTGCAACTACCTTCAATGGTGGTTCCTTAAAAGTCATGGTCTCTCTTTAAGAATGTCAGGGCAAGTTTTTCCCAACTCACAGGCAAATTTGTACTGTAGGAATGACATAACTTTCTGCTATCAATTGCTAGGCTCTGTCACCTTGAATATAATGCACTTGAGTCATTACATAGTAAAAGGGCCAAAAATCCATCTACATGCAACGACAAAACAGCAACTACGCAATCCTTAGTGTGTGCCGCACAGTAATGAAAGTAGCTACAAGTCAGTTAACTGTTAATGTGTTTCCAAAACCACTAGCAATACACCATGAAAGAATACAGATTCCAGCATGTTCTCATCCCTCAACTATACAAATCGCGCACCTTAACTCTTGTTTCACATAGCCCATAAACATACTTCTGTACCAGTAAATAATTACACAAGGCCATTAAATATATACTCACTACTAAAAATCTCCCCGCACCACATGAATTGTTAGGTGAATCCTAACTTTGTCAACATTGAAACTAAAAAGCAGATCCTCAAAAATTTATCTTGGAAGAATAAGTGAAACAATATATATCATCAGTAGTCTCTTCCAATTATGACTTACCACACTCAACAGCTCTCTTCCGACAACTGTCTTACCTAAGACTATTCCTTCACAACTTGAACTGACTTCTCATTTGGTTGAAATGGTGCTGCCTATCGAGACCATGTTGAAACAGATTGGAACCATTAATTTTGACCAGTGAACAGTCTCACTATTTATGGAATATTTCATTGGTTCTTGCTGGAACATAGATATATTAACAACTTGAATACACAATATTAATGTTCCACAACAATATTTATTTATTAGTTTGTTATGAACTGGCTTTTGGCCTCTTAGGGCATCATCAGATAACTTAAATCTAAACAGATAGTCCATACAATTTCAGTGAGAATTCATAGGTGTACGAAGATTGTTGTACAAATGTGTGTGACATTTTATGACTACGTACACAGGTGTCCAAAATTAAAGCAGCGAACCACTGTTTCCCCATCCTGTGTCTAATTATGATACAATAATACAAACTGTCAACAGGTGTCTGTATGATCATGTTCTGCGTGGACAACCACACCAGTGATGATGTCAGGGCACCTGTCAAACGGTATAGTGTTTCCTGGGTAGTCCCACATCAAGAATTGCTGTGTACACTGTCACAGATGATGCAGTATGGCACAGAGAAGACGCCTACCAAGCTTTGTGCGGTGGTGGGCCATGGAAAGAATGGAAACGGGATAGTTGCAATTTGATGTAGCCTGATGGCTTAATGTAAATCATCCTGTTAATTTTTTGGATGTGGTGACAGTTTATAGAGATTTAAACTGTATACCAATGACCAGGGCAGGGCCGACAATGTGTAACATCAAAAAGGGAGATCTTTTATTTGGCTGTAAGGGCACAATGGTATGGCCTTAGTACTGCAAGGCAACTGCCGTCTGACTTCGCAACATACACTGGATGTGTTGTAGCAAGGCAAATGGTGTACAGAACGCTTCGGCAGAGTGGCCTTTATTGTCAGAGACCTGCTGTATGTGTATTTTTGATTCATCTTCACTGAAGGGAACATCTAGAGTGGAGCCATCAACATGCCATCTGGATGTACGAACAGTGGGTCAGTGTTCTTTTCACATATGAGTCCCGATTTTGTCTGAACAGCGATTCTCAATGGATTCGCATTTGGGGGGAATGTGAAACATGATTTTGGAGCCCAACCATTGTGGAAAGAGATTGATATTGAGGGTGATCCCTAATGGTGTGAGCAGGGACTATGTTGATCACTCGAACACCTCTTCATGAAATTGCATGTTTAAATTGTCAAGGTTTAACTACTGTCAGGTATCTTGACGAGATCTTGGGACATCTTGTGTGGTTGTTGCGAGGTGCTGTGGGCCCAGACTTTGTATTGCTGAACAATAATGCTCTACCTCATAGAGCATGCATGGTTGATGTTTTCTTGGAATGGAAGATATTGCAAGCATAGTTTGCCCTGCTCACTCTCCCAATTTGAATGCCATAGACCATGTTGGATACACTAGGGACACAGGTTGCATCACGTGAGCATCCACCCATCACTCTCCAAGACGTGTGAGCAGCAATGCAGGAAGAATAGGTGTTATTGTGCTAACATGAGATTGATAACATCATTCATAGCATGCCCTGTTATGCATGTTGCAGTTGTTTATGTTCTGTAATCTTTATATTGTTTCTACTTTGCTATCACCTGATTATACTTTTTTTGCAAAATAAATGCAATCTTGCAAGATTTCTGTTTGTTGCTTTAATTTTGGACTCCAGTGTAGATACAAAACACAAGCATAATATTATACTTAAAGAGCCTCTGAACAAATATACTTATATTACAGTATTTTCAAATATTAAAATTACACTCCTGGAAATTGAAATAAGAACACCGTGAATTCATTGTCCCAGGAAGGGGAAACTTTATTGACACATTCCTGGGGTCAGATACATCACATGATCACACTGACAGAACCACAGGCACATAGACACAGGCAACAGAGCATGCACAATGTCGGCACTAGTACAGTGTATATCCACCTTTCGCAGCAATGCAGGCTGCTATTCTCCCATGGAGACGATCGTAGAGATGCTGGATGTAGTCCTGTGGAACGGCTTGCCATGCCATTTCCACCTGGCGCCTCAGTTGGACGAGCGTTCGTGCTGGACATGCAGACCGCGTGAGACGACGCTTCATCCAGTCCCAAACATGCTCAATGGGGGACAGATCCGGAGATCTTGCTGGCCAGGGTAGTTGACTTACACCTTCTAGAGCACGTTGGGTGGCACGGGATACATGCGGACGTGCATTGTCCTGTTGGAACAGCAAGTTCCCTTGCCGGTCTAGGAATGGTAGAACGATGGGTTCGATGACGGTTTGGATGTACCGTGCACTATTCAGTGTCCCCTCGACGATCACCAGTGGTGTACGGCCAGTGTAGGAGATCGCTCCCCACACCATGATGCCGGGTGTTGGCCCTGTGTGCCTCGGTCGTATGCAGTCCTGATTGTGGCGCTCACCTGCACGGCGCCAAACACGCATACGACCATCATTGGCACCAAGGCAGAAGCGACTCTCATCGCTGAAGACGACACGTCTCCATTCGTCCCTCCATTCACGCCTGTCGCGACACCACTGGAGGCGGGCTGCACGATGTTGGGGCGTGAGCGGAAGACGGCCTAACGGTGTGCGGGACCGTAGCCCAGCTTCATGGAGACGGTTGCGAATGGTCCTCGCCGATACCCCAGGAGCAACAGTGTCCCTAATTTGCTGGGAAGTGGCGGTGCGGTCCCCTACGGCACTGCGTATGATCCTACGGTCTTGGCGTGCATCCGTGCGTCGCTGCGGTCCGGTCCCAGGTCGACGGGCACGTGCACCTTCCGCCGACCACTGGCGACAACATCGATGTACTGTGGAGACCTCACGCCCCACGTGTTGAGCAATTCGGCGGTACGTCCACCCGGCCTCCCGCATGCCCACTATACGCCCTCGCTCAAAGTCCGTCAACTGCACATACGGTTCACATCCACGCTGTCGCGGCATGCTACCAGTGTTAAAGACTGCGATGGAGCTCCGTATGCCACGGCAAACTGGCTGACACTGACGGCGGCGGTGCACAAATGCTGCGCAGCTAGCGCCATTCGACGGCCAACACCGCGGTTCCTGGTGTGTCCACTGTGTCGTGCGTGTGATCATTGCTTGTACAGCCCTCTCGCAGTGTCCGGAGCAAGTATGGTGGGTCTGACACACCGGTGTCAATGTGTTCTTTTTTCCATTTCCAGGAGTGTATGTGACTGTATGAACCAAATGTGTTATACAAGTGAGTAATGGGACAGGCTACTATGTCATGTAGACAAACTGGTGAATGTGATGAACAGGCCAGAAAAAAAAGGGAGGAGGAGAGGAGAAAGAAGTCCATGGAATGTGAGCATGGAACAGCTATTTATGTTTTAACTGTTCCATGTCTTATGTTCCATAGAATCCCCCCCACCCCGCCCCCAATTATCCACCCACCGTTCTTGAGCCTGTTCATCACATTCACCAGTCTGACATAGTAGCTTGTACCATTACTTACATGCACAACATATTTGGCTTATACATTCACATAAATTTAATATTTGAATATACCATAATATAAGATTTTTTTTGTTCAGTCTCTTTAGGTATTACGTTCTGCTTGTGTTTTGTTTTGATACAGCCATAAAAAGTCACATATCTTTGTACAGCTATGAATTCTTGCTAAGTTATGTAGACTATCTGTTTAGTATTAAGTTATCTGATGAAGGTCTAAGAGGCTGAAAGCCAGTTCATAACCAAGTATTAAATAAATGTTATTATGGAACTTCAATGCTGTGAATTCAAGTTGTTAATAAGTGCCACTATTCCTTTTAATGATTTAAATATTGTTTTTGAAGCCCCTCAGTTACATTCTCAATGGCTACGTCAGATGATAGGTTGTAACCTCACTAGATTGTGGGGTGGCAGGTTGTAGCACTCCGCAGCAGTTCCGCAGATGAGCATACTTCATCTCGATTTTACGAAAGTTACAATACGGAACTGGATCTTGTTCAGATTACTGATTTGTTTGGATTAGCCAGAATTATGGTGACGAGTTTATAGAATGAAGTATACCAAGCAGATAAGTAGGTATACCATAGTAACAAATGGGAATAAGTGTGGAACCAATGGCTCACTCTCACTCCCTGCCCTCGTTGTTGTGCATTGTTGAGACCTTTGTAGTGTCTGAGGTCAGTGCACTGCCAGTTGGCTTGCAAAGTGCTTGGTTATGTTAGCTATCGATCGCTGGCACACATAACAGTTGTATTGTACTTATTCAGGTGTAGTGGTGTATGCATTTTCATTATGAGTAAACGGAAACATACATCGTTAACTCTCAAAGAAAAACTGAATGCTTTGAAGTGGATAGACAATGGTGAGAATGTATCTAAACTGGCAACGGAACTGGGTGTTGGTAAAGCAACCATTTGTAATTGGAAGAAGAACCGAGTGAAGCTTGAACAGTCCTGTGCAACGTCTTCTTGATAAACACTCAAAATTCGGCAGACTTTGAAACAGTCCCAGTACGATAAAGTAGATGAAGGTCTTTTCCTTTGGTTTACGCAGGTAAGAGAAAGGGGAACTCCTTTGAGTGGAGCACTGGTTCAGGAGAAGGCTGTTAACCTGAACAAGTTAATGAATGGTGATGAGTCTTTTAGTGTGAGTACGGATTGGTTGGACAGATTCAAAAGACGTCATGGAATCTGTCAGCCAACAATTACTATAGAGAAGCTTTCTTCTGACTGTGATGCAGCGAAGGAATACGTGATGAGTTTGAAAAAATAAGAGTGTGAAAGTATTCTCCTCAACAAATTTATAACGCTGACGAGACTGGCCTTAATTTTAGGGCATTGCCAAGAAGAACCCTGGCATTGAAAGCAGAAGACCATGATCCTGGTTTTGAAATGTGCAAAGATCGTGTGACTTTATTAGCATGCAGCAACACTGCTGGTAATCACGAGCTGCCTTGAATGCTGATCAGCAAATCTGCTACGCCCAGAGCTTTTAAAAACTGCAACATGAAGCCCCTGCTCGTATGTTATCGCAACCAGAAGAAAGCATGGATGGATGGTAAGCTGTTCAAAGAATGGTTTCACGGCTACTTTGTTCCCTCTGTTCGACAGATTTCTGAGGAAAATCATTTGTTTCCCTGTGCAATCATTTGATTGATAACGCAGCATCTCACCCCAGCACTGAGGAATTATGTGATGGAGAAATTGTGGCGAAGTTTTTGCCACGGAAATGTTACACCACTTCTACAGCTGATGGACCAGGGCATACTGCAAACATTAAAACTGATTTACAGAAAACAATTTTTAAGAATGCTGATCCAAGATGATAGCATTCCTTTAGTGGACAAAAATAAGACCAATTTGAAGAATGTTGTTTATTGGGCCGCTGAGGCATGGCAGAATATTTCAGAAAATACTCTGAGAAAATCGTGGAGAAAGCTGTGAACATCTCTTGAATTTCAGGACAACCTAGTTGAAAAGGAAGAGGAAAATCTACTACAAATGATACAGACAATCCCTGGATATGAAGAAGCTAGTGAAGGAGACATAGATGAGTGGATGGCAGTGGATGGGGCCTGTGTGGAGAAACTTACTGGTGCTGATTTAGTCACTGCTTTGGCTCAAGACCAGGAAGAAGTGGACTGCTGTGACAGTAGTGACAATGAGCCTGAAAGCGACAAAGGAGAACTGGTGCCACACAGTGACGCAGCAGAAGCCCTTGACGTCGCGCTACTTTATTTGGAGCAAAAGCCCACTGCTACACCCACTAATTTGATATTTATGAGATGATGGCACAACTATGCATCATATAACAGACTGTCTTCATTATGCCAAAAAACAATGACTGAGTTTTTGTCATCTAAAAATAGGGATAAAATATCCGCTGTATTTAGTAAGTTTGACAGCTTTTCTTTCACTGTTATGCATTGTTTAAACCTAATGTTTCCTTGCCAATTTTTCTAATACATGTTTATTGTACTGTGTAAATTAAAGTAGTGTGCATGTATGGCAGTTTACCCCACAGTTTTCCATACGTAGACTAACATTTTTCATGTTCAGATTACCAGGGTTCGGATTAGCAGGACTCTGCTGTATTAGAAAACTTTAACTGGCATTCGTTTTTACATTTCCTTGGATATTAAAACTGTTCCTGGATAGTAATTCAATAAGCAAAAATGATTAAAAAAAAGTGGTTGTGCATTCTCAATGTGGCATAGCACAAGCTCCTGCTCTTCCGCAACCTTGAGTAATTAATTCAGGAATTTCCAGGTTCCTTCACTTCATAGTGAACTTCAGTTTTTCAGAAAAAGGGAAATGAAGTATTTTGTAATTTGTTGTTGAATTTCCTCTGAAGAGTCTTAGTCAGATCTTTGCCTATCTTAACGAAGCAACTATGAATAATTGCTGAGGTAATTATTCTGTATTATATTACTTATACTATTGTCTGGTTAATTTTGTAATCCATTGGCTTTGACCGATAATTTTCATTTTGTTTGTTTTGTAATCAGGCTTGAAGATGATTGCATATAGTGGTTGACACTGGTTGCCTCATAATAATTGTAGTGACACAGATATATTACAGAAAATTGTATATTACTCTGAGACCATGTACTTCTCAATTGAACTATCGTAAGTTTCATGAAATCATCTCCAAGGGGGCATTTGGGACATTCCTCATGACTAGACCCTTGTTATGCCGTTCTCTTCTTGCAGCTACTCTCAGTAGGAGTTAGTTGATGACTTGTACTCTAATTACTACTTCTCCGTTTGGCTCCACCTGGCTCAGAGCCCAGTGTCCAAAAGAAAACTATCAATGTGGGTGCCCAGAAAGGCCAACTGGATGCTGCACTGCCTCTGACTATGTTTGAGCACTGAGAAAGCATCTAGAATACCTGTGGCTATAGGAATACACAGATACCCAATGACAGTAGTAAACTGCACTAAAAATTAGGTCGACAAAGATTATTGACTTCACAAGATAGCAGAGAGGGGGCTACACCTCATTGTTGTTATTAAATTTTTATAGAGCGAGGTGAAGTATGTCTTTAGAAATAACAGAAAAAAATTAATAAAGTGTTTGTGTCCATCATCAGACTTTAAGGAGATGCTATCTCCAATTATCAACAAGCCTAAGTTGCTGAAGCACACGCAGTAATCCTTGTTAACATCACATCACCAGTTTTTGTGTTAAAAGATTCATTGTCACAAGAGCAGCTAGTAACACCTGTCCTTCAACACTAACTTCCAGGAAGTTTGGAAAGGACATGTCACATGAAGCCAATAAATTATGTTAGTTGTTTCATCAATGGAATTTACGGATTACAATTTTTGTATGTATATATTCAATGGTACAACTGACAAATTTCCTGTTTCAGAATCTTTAAAAGCTATATGTGAAGCTTTTATGGTCGCTGTTGAAGTTGCAAACTTACCACCCATACCATACATACAAGGAAAACTTGAACGCAAAAAAAGCAAAGTTTTGTCAACAAATTCAAGAGGGCACACACCGGGAATTTATTTAGATGTCTGCCAAATACCTCATATGACTCGGAATGTATCTGAAACCCAATTACTGGCTCTTAAGAATGTTGGTAAGTTAATTATGATCTTTCTGTTGAAGCTCATGTTAATTTCCCTGAAGATAAATAGCTAATTTTCTAATTTTAAAGAACGGAATACAGTTATGTTTACATAATAAATGGTTTGGGTAAGTGAATCTTTGTCACTGCTTTACATTTATGTAATTGTTACTTGGTTCTTATTTGAGGTAAAATATTGTGATTGACATACTCACTATGGGATAAGCATTTGAAAGAGGTATGTATATGTAGTCAAATTTATCGATTATTAAATGGTAATTGATTAAATTTCCTATACTGAAGTAAGTAGACATACAGTATCACTTAACTGCTAAAGTGTATATTCATAGGGATCAGGAGTTATCTGAAATTGAATGATTATTACTACAAAATTGCTCTTCTCTGGAAAATTATGTATCAAAGATTAATTCTGTTTGCAACAAGTTGAACTGCTTGAATTTTGAGTAGAAGACTAAGAAATTGCCTCCGTTCTATTTCTTGGTGTGCCTGACCAGTAAAAACTGATGATTAAGGGTTTGGAACATTTGAATATTCTCTCAAAAATAAAAGCTCATTTGGTTTTGATGGTGTTTCCAGTAGAGCACTAAATATTTGTTTCCGTATGATAAGCCCGGTCTTATCCCGAATATGTAATGCGTCACTAGCTCAAGGCATTTTTCCTGAGAGATCTGAACTGTGCTATTGTTAAAACTTTCTTTAAGAAAAATGATAAGAGACAAGTCAATAATTATCAGCCTGTTTCACTAATGACATCATTTTCCAAAATTTTTGAGAAGGTGGTGTATTCTAGAGTACTATCTCACCTTAGCAACAATAATATCCTCAGCAAATCACATTTTGGGTTCAGAAGATTGCTGTACTGATAATGCCATTTACAAACATGTTCGCTCACCAGATTGTACAAGCATTAAATAATAAAATAGTTCTGGTTGGTATTTTTTACAGTGTGTCACAGGCATTTGACTGTCTGAATCACAGTATTCTCCTAGATAAATTGAAGTTTTGTATGATTCCAATATAGTCTGGGGACATAATGCTGACTGGGGAGAAATCACGTATGGGGCTCCTCAAGATTCAATCTTAGGTCCACTATTGTACCTCATATATGTAAATGATCTTCTGTCCAGTAGGTTTTCTGTGTATGGTCTCACCTCAGTAAAAAATTTCTGCAGTACTGCACCAATAACAAGTTTAAAAATTGGTGAGAAAATAATAAATAACTCCTAAAACAACTTAGTTCAGCCACATTTGCAGTTCAAATTATTGCAAATCCTTGGGAGAGAAATCAGTAAGTTGACTTATTTTGTCTGTTTTCATTCAATAATGCAATATGGAACAATGTTCTGGGGTAACTCATCTTTAAGAAAGAAAGTCTTCATTGTGCAAAATCAAGCTGCACGAATAATATATTGTGCTCACCCCTGTAGACGTCTGTAGAGTTGGGTGGTCTGCCTACTGCTTCACAGCGTATTTATTCCTTTGTGACATTCAGTATAAATAATCTACAACAGGCTTGTGTCTGTATGTGTGGATGGATATGTGTGTGTGTGTGTGTGTGTGTGTGTGTGCGAGTGTATACCTGTCCTTTTTTCCCCCTAAGGTAAGTCTTTCCGCTTCCGGGATTGGAATGACTCCTTACCCTCTCCCTTAAAACCGACTTCCTTTCGTATTTCCCTCTCCTTCCCTCTTTCCTGATGAGGCAACAGTTTGTTGCGAAAGCTTGAATTTTGTGTGTATGTTTGTGTTTGTTTGTGTGTCTATCGACCTGCCAGCGCTTTCGTTCGGTAAGTCACCTCATCTTTGTTTTTATATATAATTTTTCCCACGGGTAATGTTTCCCTCTAATTTTTTATATATATATATATAAAATATGAAAAAAGCATGTGTGGATGGATATGTGTGTGTGTGCGAGTGTATACCCGTCCTTTTTACCCCCCTAAGGTAAGTCTTTCCGCTCCCGGGATTGGAATGACTCCTTACCCTCTCCCTTAAAACCCACATCCTTTCGTCTTTCCCTCTCCTTCCCTCTTTCCTGACGAAGCAGCCGTTGGTTGCGAAAGCTAGAATTTTGTGTGTATGTTTGTGTGTCTATCGACCTGCCAGCGTTTTTGTTTGGTAAGTCTCATCATCTTTGTTTTTAGATATATTTTTCCTATGTGGAATGTTTCCCTCTATTATATATATTTCTTTTTGGAGGGAAAAAAATGTTCTGAATGTAACCACATGTACAAATGAATTTGCATTGTGAAAGTAAAATGACTCTTTCCACATCATTACGATGTGTTGTGCAAAATGATCCATGAAACGTGAACCTAACTAACTCTTGCAACTGGGGTGAAAAACTGCTCCAAAAGGCAGAAGAATCAGCAGTGATCAATGACATGAGGGAGCGGAAGACAGTGGAAATCACTATGTTAAAGACACACACACTGTATCCACAGGAAAAAAGCCAACCATGAGAAAGATTGTGAAACCAATGAAAATGTAACATGCTACAAGTCTGACTGTGGAATGTCAGGAGTTTGAATGTGGTAGGGAAAATCTAAAATGGAAATGCAAAGACTCAGTCTCAGTGACATGAAATGGAAAGAAGATAAGGATTTCTGGTCAGACAAATATAGAGTAATATCAATAGCAGCAGAAAATGGTGTAACAGAAGTAGGATTTGTTATGGATAGGAAAGTAGGACAGAGAATGAGTTACTGCAAACAGTACTGTTATAGGGTTGTCCTCATTATAACTGACTACAAAAGAATGCCACCAACAGTACTTCAGATATATATACCGACGTCACAAGTAGAAGATGAAGAGCTAAAGAAAGATTAAGGTAATACTGAATGGGTGATTCAGAATGTAGTGGGAGGTATAACCTAAGAATTGTGAGGGATTTGAATGCAGTAGTAGGGAAAGGAATACAAGAAAGAGTTACAGGAGAATATGGGCATGTCAGGAAGGTCGCAGTTCATAGTAATAGACGGCAAATCATCAAGTAAAACTGAAGTGATATCAGGTGTTCCCCACGGAAGCGTCCTGGACCTCTGCTGTTCCTGATCTATATAAATGACCTGGGTGACAATCTGAGCAGTTCTCTTAGGTTGTTCGCAGATGATGCTGTAATTTACTGTCTAGTAAGGTCATCCGAAGACCAGTATCAGTTGCAAAGCGATTTAGAAAAGATTGCTGTGTGGTGTGGCAGGTGGCAGTTGACGCTAAATAACGAAAAATGTGAGGTGATCCACATGAGTTCGAAAAGAAATCCGTTGGAATTCGACTACTCGATAAATAGTACAATTCTCAAGGCTGTCAATTCAACTAAGTACCTGGGTGTTAAAATTACGAACAACTTCAGTTGGAAAGACCACATAGATAATATTGTGGGGAAGGCGAGCCAAAGGTTGCGTTTCATTGGCGGGACACTTAGAAGATGCAACAAGTCCACTAAAGAGACAGCTTACACTACACTCGTTCGTCCTCTGTTAGAATATTGCTGCGTGGTGTGGGATCCTTACCAGGTGGGATTGACGGAGGACATCAAAAGGGTGCCAAAAAAGGCAGCTCATTTTGTATTATCACGTAATAGGGGAGAGATTGTGGCAGATATGATACATGAGTTGGGATGGAAGTCATTAAAGCAAAGACTTTTTCGTCACGGCAAGATCTATTTACGAAATTTCAGTCACCAACTTTCTCTTCCGAATGCGAAAATATTTTGTTGAGCCCAACCTAGATAGGTAGGAATGATCATCAAAATAAAATAAGAGAATTCAGAGCTCGAACAGAAGGTTTAGGTGTTGGTTTTTCCCGCGCGCTGTTCGGGAGTGGAATGGTAGAGAGATAGTATGATTGTGGTTCGATGAACCCTCTGCCAAGCACTTAAATGTGAATTGCAGACTAATGATGTAGATGTAGATGTAGAGAATAGACTATTTGAGTTCTGCAGTAAGTTTCAGTTAGTAAAAGTAAATACTCTGTTCAAAAATCACAAGAGGAGGAAGTGCCCTTGGAAAAGGCATGGAGATACAGGAAGGTTCCATTTGGTTTACATGATGGTCAGACAGAGATTCTGAAGTCAGATATTGTATTGTAAGGCATACTAAGGAGCAGATATAGACTTGGATCACAATTTAGTTTTGATGAAGAGTAGGCTGAAGCTTAACCCTTCATTGCTGTCTTTTGATCTCGGTGATCAGAGTGACGTTGATTCACAAGGTGAGGTGGAAGAACGTGGAGGTGGTGCTGTAACAGAGTAAGATGATGAGGACACTGCTGAAGATGAAGAAAGAAGAGACAATAAAAACAAGAAACTTCAATTTTGGAAGAGAGAAGACCACGTGGGTCAAAAAGAGACCTGGAAGAAGACATTGCATGGGATCTCACATTGCCACCTTCCTGGAGTCACAGGAAATGCTAAGAATGCTAGAAGTGCTGTTGAATATTGGAATAATTTAGTCACTGACAACACAATCATGAAATACAGAAACCAATACATTGACACTAACACTATCACATGGATTGTTTCTCTAGAGAGAGAGAGAGGGGGGGGGGGGGGGGGGGATCGACTGAACTAAGGTATTTTATTGACTTGTTTTACGTAGAAGGTGGATACAGAGGAAATCATCAAAATCTGCTGGAACTTTGGGGAACTGAAGGTGACAGCATTGAAAAATTCGAATTGGTTTACCAGAGCCCAATGGAAAGAATTCGACCAACTGGCTCCTGTTCATGAAGTTCTTAGAAAATTCTAAAAAAAGGCCATTGTGAAGAGGACAACGTCACAATAGATGAAATGCTTCCAGGTAGATATGTTTTTCGATGCATACTATCAAAACCAAACAAATATGGATTAATACATTTTGCTCTTGTTGATGCTAACGTGATACACAGAGTGAACATGGAGATCTGTGTTGGATTATAGGCTGCAGGTCCTTTCTGTGCCAGCAACAAGCCAAGTGAAATTGCCAAGAGAATGGCTAAACCTGTTGGTCACAATATCACTGCTGAAACTGGTTTTCTGGTTTTGACCTCATCGACTATTTGAAGGCAAAAACGCTGTTGTACGTTGGAACTGTCAGAAAAAAGGAAAAGTCAACTGCTATTAGATTTTGTTGATGTGAAAGGGAAGAAACAATTCAGCAGTATGTTTGGCTTCAATGATGCGAATGTTTTGGTTTCCTAAATACTGAGCCAGTACAAAAATGTAGCAGATCGGGGCTTTGTGACACTAGATATTAAGTGTCAGTGACACAGGGGAGCAAAGGTCATTATTTTGTCAGGGATAGCAGGAGGGAAAGTGACACAATGGATTGTGTTCTTTCCTTGGCTCAGAGGGTGAGGTGTGGGTGAAACATTGGTAGTTACACTACCAATCATTTATTAACACGTAATACCCTTTAAACAAACAGAGTAATACATTGTGTTTTAACTCCTCAATTCCTCATGGCAGCGGTGCAGCGCGGAGTCGTAGCGTGCAGATTGAAGTGACCACGGCTCATGTTGCAGTGGAGTGCCAGGTGACATATTCTTCCATTAAGTACCATACCTGTGACCCACTGCAACAGTGGTGCAGTCCCTTCCTTGTGAATTTGCTCTGTCCTGGAATCAAGCCAGCAACCCTCAGGTTTGGCATCTTCTGGCGGAGTTCATCAACCTCTAGGTTCACAGGTATCCCATTTGGTTAGGCCACAGTGCCTTTGTCCTCACCAGCCCATGGATAAGTACCATAGGAACTTCTCTCTGGCAACATATGGGATGGCATCTTCTGCATGGACCTAGTGGCACGGTAGTGACATCATCTTCTGTCGAGCAGCGTAGCGGTTAAGTTATTGCAGTGAAGTATGACGTCCACCGACAAACCATCAGTCATCTGTCCAGACAACGTTTCTTTGTCACTTTTCTATCCCCTCTAAGGACCACCTCATGCTCATTTGTTTGAGGTATTTATTCGGTGTTTTTGCCAATGTCGTGAAGTTTACAGGGTGGTGACTGACTCTTCGGTCATTGATCTGTGCTTCTCAAGTTGGGCATAAATGTGAACAATATCAATACATGTGCCAGCTTTCCTCATCTTACCTCTATTCTGGCGTGGTCAGGCATTTCCCTGTTGTCCTCTTTGCCAGATAAGTCATGCACGTGAGTTCAGTATGATGACAGTTTCTGGAACATTGACTGCTGATGTGCAAACTGTACTGGTCGTTGTTCTCCTTGGAAACATTGCCCATCTGCTCAGTCGTTGATCTGTCAAAGTGCTGACTGCTGCTGCGTAAACTCCACTGGCCATTGACCTCCTTTTTTGACTACCGCCGCTTTTGAATATTGTGGCTTAAGGTCTCAAAGTCTGTAACATGTTCACTTAACGTATAATAAGTATTTACGGATTTTTCTGCCAGATTTCTGCTTTGAACAACCAAGGGTGACACATAATTATTATATGTAATTATTATACACCCTACATCCCTCCCCCCGTCCAGAAAAATTCACCCTCGAATTTTCTCTTATGTCCATCTATAATTGACTAACAAACAGGAAACAGAAACAAAGTGGAAACATTAGTCCATCAGGAAAATTACATTATACATTCAATCTATATTATATTGAAATACATCAGCATTAAGAAAAATCGAGCGAGGTGGTGCAGTGGTTAGCACACTGGACTCGCATTCGTTCAATCCCGTGTCCAACCATCCTGATTTAGGTTTTCCGTGATTTCCCTAAATCGCTCCAGGAAAATGCCGGGATGGTTCCTTTGAAAAGGCCTTCCCTGTTCTTCCCTTATCCAATGAGACTGATGACTTCGCTGTTTGGTCTCTTCCCCAAACAACCCAAAACCCAACCTAACCCATTAAGAAAACTTCTGAAAGTAATGTTAGAAATATGGTAGGATGATGATCAGTAACAAGACAATGAAGTAGAAAGCAACAGTGATTTCTATGTACATTTTAGCAGTACATGTGTATGCTCAGTATTGTAGCCATTCAACTGAAATTTGATGTAGTGACATGTTGTTGTTTGTCTTGGGTTTTCATCTGATACACAGGAAACCAGTACAGTGTATGAATATGAACAAGAAAGTTCCAGAAATATCTGTGCTCAGTATCATAATTCTCATTTTATGTTCCTATTTCAACTGTACAATATGCTACATCATAGTGTTGGCATCAATCTTGCTTTGTTGTGCAGTGATAAAAACATCTAATGACTGCAGGATGGAGGAATCAAGGGAGTTGTTCAGGTAAGACAAATTCTGAGTAGCCAATAGTTGCATAGGCGTTTCTGGCTAGTGAATTAGTGGGTATGATGAGATGACAATGGTCAAACTGGTTATGGTTGTGGGTAAGTGAAATTTCATGCCTGAGAGAGAAAGTAATGTGCCATTAACTATCAGTCCACTACCGCATAGTTCAGTATGTTCGATTGTAGTAGCGGCAGCATGGTCAAAACAGTATGTGAAGATATCAGTCAGTTGGTTAACTGCATAAAGCCAGTGTCCTCCTACTTGCTCGAAAAAATATGGAGTAGCAGTAGTATGTCACACAGGAAACTTGAGACTTTGTTTTGCTCAAAAAATAAGAAGGATTCACAGTTATTGGTGTTCACTTCAGTGACATGTGATGGGCATTTGGTAACAGCTTCACTGTTGCAATAGCATTCAATGTTTTGGAGATTAGGAATAATTTACGTGTTCGAAATTGTACAAATTTGTTATGTTGGCCCTCATTCCAGTGGGAAAGAGTGCACTGAATAACAGTCATAGACATATGTTTTGCCAGTCACTGGGAAGGAAATATGAATTTGTAATTTTACGTCATCTGTGTCCACTAGTACCTATCTATGTAGTAGTACTACAGCAAGCATTCCTTATTTGGAAGGACGATTAATTGTAGTGACTCCTGTAACTGTTTATGGATCCAAATCAATAAGAATATAAAGTTTGTTGGCGATAGTAAAATTGGTGACAAGTATCACTATACTGCATGGTGAATGGCTTCCTTGAGATCCTCTGCTGTTAGCCATGCATCCACTAACTGATCTGTGAGCAATTGAAGTAACCTCGCTACTGAGATCTTATCATCCCCTCTACCTAGTCTGTTTTGTATTATCTTTAAATCAGTATTCAGTGCTATGGTGTAACATTCCTAATGGCCTTGTTGTTATTGAGTAGTGCTTTTTCTAAGTCATTTAACCTATTGGTGTGCCAGACAATAGGGGCTCGTTGGGACCTACTATAACTGTAAGTCTTATTTAACTGCTTGATATCATTGTTGTCTACTGTGTCAAAAATGGTTTTTAATAATTTACCACCCTCATCTAAATCATTTGATTGTATATGGCACTAATCCTTCTATTTGATGCAATTGGCCTCATAACTGGTCATATGAGTACTGCAGAGTTTTATATTCACTTGCCACCTCGTCAAATATCTCCGCTTTTCTTGCTGCTGACTTTAAGGCACTAAATTCTAGCTCTAACCTTCCAAGTTCATTATTATGTGCCATAGATTATATTCCAATACCATTGTTCACTGATGATTAGTTAGTACCATTGCGTCCTGTCGAACAAAAATGACACCACTCCTCAATTAGTGCACTTATAACCCATAGGTCGTGTTATTCATATCTGCAAATGAGGAAGGTAGTGCTGCAACCATGAAGGACCCCATTGTGGTAGAAGGCGATACCCATAATATGGAAAGTAGTATTGCTAAGTGCATCTTACATAATTGTGCTTTTATGACAAAAGAAAAATTATTGTGCACTTTGTATGACCTAGACACCCTTATTAATACATTCTACTGAATGACTTTACTTATTTAAGTGTACGGTGTCTGATCATATGTTGGTACTGCCTATTATTTAAAACTCAGAATTCCCCTTCATGTATTTTTCTAATTCCCTTTTCTGTACATGACCCCCTGTTAGTACATTATCACTAGAATCTGTAGTATAGGAAGCTTATTTGTATTGGTATGGTAGATTTTGTATTGTGGATGCGTAATTCACTGCACGCAGCCAAAGGTTATAAGGGTGCCGAGTGCGTTTTCTGTGTTGATGGATCAGCGGTCATCCGTTTCTGTGGTCCAGCACACTTCAGAACAATACTTGCTACTGTTGGTGGCATTACATCTGTTATTCCCTTAAAAGGTTTCAACTGGCTTGCGTGAACAATAGTTGTTTCTGTGGGTAACTGTAACTCGACGTTAAACTGGTTATGTAATTTCGACAACTTGGTAAGGACCCTGGCAATTTGTCATAAATTTTTTGTTTTTCATTTAGCATCATGGGTAGTGGATAGAAAAACCTATTGCCCAATTTTGAAATTCGATACTTAGCGTGTATGTTGTGTAATTTCTCTTGCCATTCTAATGCTCTGTTATTTGCTTTATGCACTTTCTTCCACACGTACTGAATGATTTGAGCAAATGTCCCAACTGCTTCTCCATTCTTTCCTTCTGTAGGCTTAATAACATCGAATGCTGATGGCATCTTCCTTCCATATAACTTCATAAGGTGACATGCCCGTTCCTTTGCGTGTTTCGGCTTTGTAAGTACTTACACAGTGTTGAATGCTGATATCCTGGTTGTTGTGTTGGTCATTGATAAAATAACTAAGCATCTTCCTGATAGTGCGGTGAACCCTTTCTGTCCATCTGTTTGCCTGTGGGTGTAATGGTGTGCTGCATAATTCATGTACTTTAAGCAAATGGTAAAATTGTTTCATAAGTTTGGGCATGAAGTTACTACCTTGGTCAGTTATAACTGCTTTTGGTGTGCCAAATTTTAAAATCCAATTATTGACCATATCTTGTGCAATGGTGTTTGCCTGTTGATCAGGGAGACTTACCATTGTAAGATACCTTGAGAAATGATCTATTATCATTATTCCCAGCTGGTATTTTATTAAAGGAGCCATAAATGTGCATTCCTAATTTTTGAAATGGGCATGACACTTCTGAGAGTCTTTATAACGGTATACATTGATGGCAATAGTCTGCTCACTAGGTGCATGGTATGCAATTGTGCACATACTGTGCTTTCTTGTCTCCAACCAGAAACATTCAGCAACATGTCTTTCAGTAGTTCTTTGACCACTGTGACCTAAAGGCATGTGATCATGGGCCTCATGCATGACTACCTGTCAGAGGTGTTTGGGAACCACAATTCTTGGTCTGAGTGTAGTCGTTCAACACAAAACGCCATCATGTAGACAAAGCTGCCATTGCGTCTCATATCTTTTGCAATCTGTGTCTGAAGGCTGTGTTTTTTGCCATTCTTCTGTAGCGCAACCTACTGCTTCTAATACTGCTATCTTCCTACTAAGACAATCTACATTGGAATGTTTCTTCCCCAGTTTATGAATTACTTCAAAGTCCATTTTGTAGAGGCATAGAGACCAATGTGTCAGATGACTTGACGGGTCTCTCAGCCCAAGTAATCACTGGAGAGCAGCATGGTCCATGATTATCTTGAATTTATTCCCATACAGATAGCACCTGAAATATTTTATACCATAGATGACACTTGATAACTCCTTTTCTGTTGTAGAGTAATTCTTTTCTATCATATTTAATTGTCTGGCTGTGTAGGCCTCTGGATGTTCTGCACCATTAATTTTTTGACCCAAAAATGCTCAGGTAGCATGTGCACATGCATCGTAGGACAGGATGAATTCTTAGCTGAAATCGCATAGGTTAATACAGGACTATGTGTTAATTTGTATTTCAGTGTTCCAAATATTGTGTCACATTTTGTTTTCCAGTGAAACTTAGTACCTTTTTTTAATAACTGTCTGAGAGGTTGTGCTATTTCTGCATAGTTTTTTTTACACATTTTTGATAATAGTTTGAGAGGCCTAGAAATTGGTGTACTTCCTTGATAAATTGTGGTGCTGAAAAATCTTTAACTCCGGTTATTAGCCGTGGCTTGATTTTGATTCCATGTTCGCTGATGACCTGGCCCAAATGTGTTACTTCCGTTAATGCGAAGTGACATTTTTCCAAATTGAATGTTAATTTAGCATCCCTGAAACATTGGAAAACTTCTTGTAAGCATATCGCATGCTCCTTGATGTCTTTTGAATATGACTATGTCATCGAGGTATATTATGCATTGTTGAGATTTTAACCCATGTAACACACCATCTAGCAATCTTTGGAATGTCATGGAGGCATTTTTTAATCTGAAAGGTACCCTTATGAATTGCCAATGACCTGAAGGGGTAGAGAAAGCAGTTTTTTGTCTGTCCTCTGGTGCAACTTCTATTTGATGGTACCCGTTCCTCAAGTCAATTCTGGAGAAATATTTACTGTTGCAGAGATAGTCAATGGTATCTATGATATTCAGTAATGGATACACGTCTGAAATTGTTTTGCTATTTAAATGCTTGTAATCACAATAGAATCTATAATGTTGTGCAACATCAGCAGATTTCTTTGGCACAATTATGACATTTGCACTGTATGGTGAATCCAAATATTCTTTTATACCATCCTTTAATTGTTGATCTATGAATTCGTCTAGTAACAGTTGTAATTGGTGAGAAACTCTGTATGGTCTCCTGTAAATTGTAGTGTTATCTCTAGTTGGAATTGTGTTGTGTGATGTTTGTTGCTGTTAGCAGTCCAGGTGAACTAAATAGATCCTGAAACTCATACAACATATCCCATTCGTTTCCTTGTATGTGTGATATCTTCCAGCGCAATTCAGTTTTTGTAGGCAGCTGGTTTGCTGCTATTGTTTACATTTGACCAACTAAAATCATCTTCCTCTAAGGCACTTACGTTAGCCATTAACAATCCCTTTCATAACTCCTTGTCTTCTGCCCCAAAATTATCTATATGCACTGGTACCTTCTGTACTCCATCAATTGTTGTGGTTTGCAGTGTCTAATTCGTCATTTTCCTTGAACAGTTCCATTATGCATAGTGTGTCTGTGGGTAAAGCAGCATTAATGTCCACCCAGTGTAGCTTTCCTTTACCAAATGGTATTTTGTCCTGCGAATCTACCTTCAAGGACATTCCTTACAGTTTAGTTGATTCCTCTTCCTGGGGAGAGGGATCTTGTGTCACCTAATTGAAACAATCTCCTGCCAAGCTCCACTGTTTGCTGCCCGAGGTTGATTATGGCATGAAGTTTATTGAGAAAACCTAACTGTAGGATAACATCATATTCATTGCTTACCCTTGATATGACTCCTACAACCTCCTGAAGTCTTACATCCTCAATGTGAAAGGTCAGTGACATACAGCTTACTGAATGAATGCCACCTTCCCATTAAAATTCTTTGCTATTAGAGTGCATGCACAAGTGGAGTGCTGGTTACCAGGCACTATTAAGGGTAAAACACACAGACTATCAGTCAACTCTGGGGCTCACATGTCAGTTGTAAGTAAACAGTGCACTGGGGTCAGGAGATAGGACCATCCAAGATATAAGTTACACTTAACTTATATCTTGGATGGTCCTATCTCCTGACCCCAGTGCACTGTTTACTTACAACTGACATGTGAGCCCCAGAGTTGACTGATAGTCTGTGTGTTTTACCCTTAATAGTGCCTGGTAACCAGCACTCCACTTGTGCATGCACTCTAATAGCAAAGAATTTTAATGGGAATACCTGGCAGTGGTTCTGGGGTTCCTGTTTCTGTTTAATGGACCCCTGTTTTGCAAATTTCCCTGTACTGCTACACTCCATGATATGTATGGCCCGCCCTTTGATGATTTATAAAGTGTGATTGGTGACTATTTTTCACCATGTGTCCCTGTTGATCGCATCTGAAACAACAAACCCCTGTGTAAAATACATTTTCTCTTTCCTTGTACCTCATCATGGGGTCTATTTTCTCTAATACTGTAGCAATGTTGACTGCATCAGTTAAATTCTTTGGAAATTCTGCCCTACATGGAGCAAAGCTTCGGGTGGCAATCCTCGCAAAATAATTTCTAAGGCCCTATTCTCCACTTCTTGTAGAGTATACTATTGGTATCATCACTGGCTGACAATTGGTAAGTGTGACTATTACTTTTCATATTCTATCCACAAAGTTTTCTATTATTTTGTTGTGTCTTTGGAACATGGTGTTCAATTACTCCCTATAAAAATGGCAACTGTTCTGCTTTTTAAACCTTTTGAGCAAATCTTGTTTCAGTTCTTCAAGCATTAATGCATTTTGTAACTCCTCATGATTTAGTACGTGCGCCTTAGCTTCCCCAGTTAACGATAACTTTTTCATTTGCAAAATTTGTTCATCTGACCAGGAACTATGTTTAACGGCTGCTAACGAATCAGCAAAAAATGCTTCTACATCCTCGCTTGGCTTGCTAGAGAAGGGAGTCACAAGGGTGGCTGCTGATGAATCTAGTATGGGAGGCTTGCACTAAGCGTCGACCTATACTCGAATAAACGATTCAACAATTCGTTATTGTCAGACCTCAATTGGGCTACCTGATTAAGTAATCTCTGAATAGCCTCGTGGGTGGAAACTCCTTATGTCTTACTGTCTGTCGTCGTAATGCTTTCCTGTTTAAAAAATGGTTATTCCCACAAATATACTTCCTGTGACCACAAGAACATAAATTCTGCTATATAACATGTAACATTAGAAATCTGGTTACAAATACGACCAAAATATCAAGAACATCTAACACAATCCAAAAAGAAATTCTCTAGTGTCAAATTTCTTTGAAAAAAATGTGAGCTTTCCATCATTTGTTTTATACACCGTGGAAGTGTTATATGAAAGGGAAAAACATGTGGGACCAATTTGCACTCATCAATGTATGGAAATACTGTCCGTTGGCTTCAAAGTGTTGTCTGCTATCTGTGGACTGTTCACAGCCTGTTGCTGGTGATGACATCGTGAATTTCTTGTACCACAAATTCCCTACCAGTTAATAGAGCCAAGTTAACTGACACCAAATGTAGTGGAGTTATATTGAATGTCAGTGTCAAGGATGTCAGGAGGAAAAGCGACACTTTGTGGGTGGTGGAATGGGTTCTTTCCTTGGCTCAGTGGTGGTTCCACTATCAATCATTTATTGACACTTAAGACCCTTTAAACAAACAGGGTAATTCATTATGTTTTAACTTGCTCAATTCCTCACAGCAGTAGTGCATCACGGAGTCGTAGCATGCAGATTCCAGTGACTGCTGATGCGGCAATGGTTCATGTTGCAGTGGAGTGAAAGGCAGCTTATTCTTCCATTCAGTACCATACCCGTGACCCACTGTGGTGGTGGTGCGGTCTTCTCCTTGTGAATTTGGTCATTGTGTTATTAACTAGTGGCTGTGGTGTGGCACGGAGCGCTTCATCGTGGAATCGAACCAGCGACCCTCAGGTTAGGCATCTTCTGATGGAGTTCATCAACCTCTAGGTTCACGTGTGATGTATTTGGTGAGGACATAGTGCCTTTGTCCTCACCAGCCACCTGGGTACGTACCACAAAAACTTCTTTGTGGGAACATCTGGGACAGCATCTTCTGCATTGATCTATTGGTGTGGTACCAACATCATCTTCTGTTGAGCAGCATAGCAGCTAGGTCATTGCAGCGAAGTATGACATCCGCTGACTAACTATCGGTCATCCGTCCAGGCAACATTTCTTCGTGACTTCTTTCTCCACTCAAAGGACCACCCCATGTCCGTTTGTCAGAGGTATTTATTCGGTATTTTTGCCAATGTTGTAAAGTTTATAGGGCGGCAACTGACTTTTCAGTCATTGATCTATGCTTCTCACATTGGGCAGAAATGTGACCATTGTCAACACATGTGCCGGCTTTCCTTGTTTTTCCTCTACACTTGTGTGGTCGGGAATTGCCCTGTCATCCTCCTCCACATTGCCAGATAAGTCACGCACATGTGTTCAGTATGATGACAGTTCCTGAAGTATTGACCACTGATGTGTGAACAGGACTGGTCATTGTTCTCCTTGGAAGCATTGCCCACCTGCTCGGTTGTTGATCTGTCGAAGTGCTGACTGCTGCTGCACAAACTCCACTGATCACACCCTCCTTGTTCGACTGCTGACACTTCTGAGTATTGTGGCTTAACATATCAAAGTCTCTAAAATATTCACTTAACATATAATAAGTCTTTATGTATTTTTCTGCCAGATTTCTGCTTCAAACAACTATAAGTAACACACAATTCTACACCCTTTTGCGTCTTCATTTAGTTGTGACAGTTCAACTGATCCCAAATGTGGAGGAAAAAAATTAACCACAAATATTCACTTTCTACAGTTCATCAAAAGGTGGTGCTGAAAGCAGATGAAATGTGTGCTACTTGCAGTGTGAACCAAAACACAAAGCTCTGGCCAATGATCATTTTTTTCGCATTATTCGATGAGGTTGTATCAACTCCCAGGTTGTTTACCTTCAAAATCAATTGGAGAAACCGTGTGGAGGAACATAGTTAAAATTTCTGGCACATTAACTTGTCCTTGGAGAGCTACACCAAGTAGTATGAAAAACATTGGAATCCCGCTCAGCTTGCAAAGCCGACTCAAAAGATTTATCAAGCAGCATACAGAGAGAAATCACCACCTCCTCTACATTCCAAAAGACAGTGCACTTCCTTCACTGCTGAAGTGGGTCACAGAATGATGTCAAACAATGAATGTAAAACCTGCCACAATGAGATTTGCTTGTGCCATGGAAATGTAGTCTGTCAACACAGCGTGTTTCTTCTGGTAATTCTGAGTGAGTGTGAAAGACGTTGGCACCAAAATAGTGACTTAATTTTTATTTAATTTTTTGCATACATTTACTATTTAATAGAATTTATGCACTGAAAACTGTAGCTGTTAGGTGGTGGTGTCAAAATTTTATTCCTTTATATAGCCTGTCAGGCTCACTGCGCCTGAACACTGGTGCCCCAGAATAGTGCGTGATGGAGGATTAAGAGACTTGTCCAGAAGAATTAATGTGTAAAGAAGTGGGATACTGAAGTACTAAGAAACAGTGAGATACACTTGAAATCTTCCAAGGCTACAACACTGTGATAATAAATACCACAGTGAGTAATGCAGTTAAAGAGGAATGGACATATCTAAAAAGTGCAATCACAGAAGTTGGAAAGAAAAATGTAGGTACAAAGAAGGTTATTGCGAAGAAACCTTGGATAACAGAAGAAATACTTAAATTGATTGATGAAATAGGGTCTGCCAACTTTGCTTCTCTGTGTGGCAACGTGTTGCTTCTGGTAATTCTGAGTGAGTGTGAAAGATATCAGCACCAAAATAATGACTTAAAATTGGAATTTTTTTTGCATACATTTACTATTTAATAGAATTTATGTACTGAAAATTGTAGCTGTTTGGGGGTGGTGTCAGAATTTTATTCCTTTATATAGGGTTTTTCAGCATTCATTTTCATATGTTCTGTTTCTGTATGTTCCAATGAAAAACATTGTTTACATTTAGGGCGCTAAAGTTGAAAGTATGAGATAATAGGTGGTTTCAAAATCTATGCCTGTCAGGCTCATTGCTCCCAAACACTGGTGTCTCAGAATTGTGTGTGATGGAGGATTAAGAGACTTGTCCAGAAGAATTAATGTGTGAAGATGTGGGATACTGAAGTACTATGAAATGATAAGATACACTTGAAATATTCCAAGGTTACAACACTGTAATAATAAATACCACAGTGAGCAATGCAGTTAAAGAGGAATGGACATATCTACAAAGCGCAATCACAGAAGTTGGAAAGAAAAATGTAGGTACAAGGAAGGTTATTGCGAAGAAACCTTGGGTAACAGAAGAAATACTTAAATTGATTGATTGAAAGAGGGAAGTAAAAAAGTTCAAGGAAACTCAGGCTTACAGAAATATAAGTGACTTAGGAATGAAATAAATAGGAATTGCAAGGAAGCTAAGATGAAATGGCTGGAGGAAAAATGTGAAGAAATTGAAAAACAAGTGCTCATCAGGAGGACTGATTCAGCATACGGAAAAGTGAAAATGACCTGAAATCAAGAGCAAGAATGGCAACATTAAAAATGCAATGACAATTCCACAGGGAGAAGCTCCCAACCCATTCTGCCAATAGTTTCCGGTATCAGTGGTGCCATAGGAGGACAAGCATTGTCTTGAAAAAGAAACACACCATTTATCTGCCATCCCAGCTGTTCCCCTTCCAGCAGAAGATTGACTTTGTTCAATCACACTTGAGTAGTATTGGATGTTGATAGTGCTCCTTGTGAGTTAACGAGCATTGCGCTCTTAATTAAATATATGACTGAAAGGGTCAGCCTACAGGAATTGTGAAATGAACCCTGTCGTCCAGGACCGTGTGCCACAAAGGACGCAGATTCACCACAAGGTGGAGAAACTCACAGGCATCTATTGTCTATTGAGGCCTAAGTGCTGTAATGTGCAAGTGAGACAGACGAGGACCTATGTCGTGGGGAAACCCAGTAGAAGGTGTTTGTGGCCAGGAAGACCTAGCAGTGTTAAATATGGCGGACCTAAGATCGGCCATAAAGGGAAACATTTATGGAAACTATTTAATTCTGTAGTAATGCAGAGAATGAAGCCACAGTAATTTTAATCACCATCCTTCATAAATTTTCATGGTGGTCCCAATAAAACTTGAATATTGATCATATCTATAATAGTTTATGATTTACTGTTAACTGAAATTCACAAGTTTTGTAAAAAGACCTAAAATCTGAATGCTTTAGTCGATCTTAACGATTGACATCATTAAAATGACAATCATTAAAATGACATCATTAAAATGACAAATGTTGTAAATATCAACTCTGTAACTTAATTTGTTTAAAAGATATCGTAAATTTAAATTATCAGTATTTTCAGTTAAGCATCAGACCATCATTTCCTCCACACAAGACACATGGAACGATAACAGAATGACACCTTATTGAATCATTAGATAATGGCATATTTGTTGTAAAGTTTAGTGCATAATACTTAACTTTTGTTCTTTATTTATTTATCAGAAAGCACATTGGTGCAAGGCTACTGGCCATAACATTCAAAGTTAAGGAGGAAATTGTATTGGTTTTATGCAGAAAAATTTAACATCTACATCCATACTCCGCAAGGCTCCTGGCAGTGTGTGGCGGAGGGTACCCCGAGTACCTCTATCAGTTCTCCCTTCTATTCCAGTCTCGTATTGTTCGTGGAAAGAAGGATTGTCGGTATGCTTCTGTGTGGGCTCTAATCTCTCTGATTTTATCCTCATGGTCTCTTCGCGAGATATACGTATGAGGGAGCAATATACTGCTTGACTCTTCGGTGAAGGTAAGTTCTCGAAACTTTATCAAAAGCCCGTACCGAGCTACTGAGCGTCTCTCCAGCAGAGTGTTCCACTGGAGTTTATCTATCATCTCCGTAACACTTTTGTGATTACTAAATGATCCTGTAACAAAGCACGCTGCTCTCTGTTGGATCTTCTCTATCTCTTCTATCAACCCTATCTGGTACGGATCCCACACTGATGAGCAGTATTCAAGCAGTGGGTGAACAAGTGTACTGTATCCTACTTCCTTTGTTTTCAGATTGCATTTCCTTAGGATTCTTCCAATGAATCTCAGTCTGGCATCTGCTTTACCGACGATCAACTTTATATGATCATTCCATCTTAAATCACTCCTAATGCGTACTCCCAGATAATTTATGGAATTAACTGCTTCCAGTTGCTGACCTGCTATTTTGTAGCTAAATGATAAGGGATCTTTCTTTCTATGTATGCGCAGCACACTACACTTGTCTACATTGAGATTCAATTGCCATTCCCTGCACCATGCATCAATTCACTGCAGATCCTCCTGCGTTTCAGTACAATTTTCCATTGTTACAACCTCTCGATACACCACAGCATCATCTGCAAAAAGCCTCAGTGAACTTCCAATGTCATCCACAAGTTCATTTATGTACACTCCTGGAAATTGAAATAAGAACACCGTGAATTCATTGTCCCAGGAAGGGGAAACTTTATTGACACATTCCTGGGGTCAGATACATCACATGATCACACTGACAGAACCACAGGCACATAGACACAGGCAACAGAGCATGCACAATGTTGGCACTAGTACAGTGTATATCCACCTTTCGCAGCAATGCAGGCTGCTATTCTCCCTTGGAGACGATCGTATAGATGCTGGATGTAGTCCTGTGGAACGGCTTGCCATGCCATTTCCACCTGGCGCCTCAGTTGGACCAGCGTTCGTGCTGGACGTGCAGACCGCGTGAGAGGACGCTTCATCCAGTCCCAAACATGCTCAATGGGGGACAGATCCGGAGATCTTGCTGGCCAGGGTAGTTGACTTACACCTTCTAGAGCACGTTGGGTGGCACGGGATACATGTTGACGTGCATTGTCCTGTTGGAACAGCAAGTTCCCTTGCCGGTCTAGGAATGGTAGAACGATGGATTCGATGATGGTTTGGATGTACCGTGCACTATTCAGTGTCCCCTCGACGATCACCAGTGGTGTACGGCCAGTGTAGGAGATCGCTCCCCACACCATGATGCCGGGTGTTGGCCCTGTGTGCCTCGGTCGTATGCAGTCCTGATTGTGGTGCTCACCTGCACGGCACCAAACACGCATACGACCATCATTGGCACCAAGGCAGAAGCGACTCTCATCGCTGAAGACGACACGTCTCCATTCGTCCCTCCATTCACGCCTGTCGCGACACCACTGGAGGCGGGCTGCATGATGTTGGGGCGTGAGCGGAAGACGGCCTAACGGTGTGCGGGACCGTAGCCCAGCTTCATGGAGATGGTTGCGAATGGTCCTCGCCGATACCCCAGGAGCAACAGTGTCCCTAATTTGCTGGGAAGTGGCGGTGCGGTCCCCTATGGCACTGCGTAGGATCCTACGGTCTTGGCGTGCATCCGTGCGTCGCTGCGGTCCGGTCCCAGGTCGACGGGCACGTGCACCTTCCGCCGTCCACTGGCGACAACATCAATGTACTGTGGAGACCTCACGCCCCACGTGTTGAGCAATTCGGCGGTACGTCCACCCAGCCTCCCGCATGCCCACTATACGCCCTCGCTCAAAGTCCGTCAACTGCACATACGGTTGACGTCCATGCTGTCGCGGCATGCTACCAGTGTTAAAGAATGCGATGGAGCTCCGTATGCCACAGCAAACTGGCTGACACTGACGGTGGCGGTGCACAAATGCTGCGCAGCTAGCGCCATTCGACGGCCAACACCGCGGTTCCTGGTGTGTCCGCTGTGCCGTGCGTGTGATCATTGCTTGTACAGCCCTCTCGCAGTGTCCGGAGCAAGTATGGTGGGTCTGACACACCGGTGTCAATGTGTTCTTTTTTCCATTTCCAGGAGTGTATATTGTGAATAGCAACGGTCCTATGACACTCCCCTGTGGCACACCTGAAATCACTCTTACTTCGGAAGACTTCTCTCCATTGAGAATGACATGCTGCGTTCTGTTATCTAGGAACTCTTCAATCCAATCACACAATTGGTCTGATAGTCCATATGCTCTTATTTTGTTCATTAAACAATTGTGGGGAACTGTATCGAACGCCTTGCGGAAGTCAAGAAACACGGCATCCACCTGTGAACCCGTGTCTATGGCCCTTTGAGTCTCGTGGACGAATAGCACGAGCTGGGTTTCACATGACCGTCTTTTTCGAAACCCATGCTGATTCCTACAGAGTAGATTTCTAGTCTCCAGAAAAGTCATTATACTCGAACATAATATGTGTTCCAAAATTCTACAACTGATTGACGTTAGAGAAATAGGTCTATAGTTCTGCACATCTGTTCAACGTCCCTTCTTGAAAACGGGGATGACCTGTGCCCTTTTCCAACCCTTTGGAACGCTACACTCTTCTAGAGACCTACGGTACACCGCTGCAAGAAGGGGGGCAAGTTCCTTCGCGTACTCTGTGTAAAATCGAACTGGTATCCCATCAGGTCGAGCGGCCTTTCCTCTATTGAGCGATTTTAATTGTTTCTCTATCCCTCTGTCATCTATTTCGATATCTACCATTTTGTCATCTGTGCGTTTATTATTTAATGGATATTATTGTTACTTTATTTAGAACATAAAAGTGGTCAAGCTTTGATTATTTAAATATGTTAAAATGTAAAATAATGTAGAATAAGCTGTAGCCAATCAGATGGACAGCTTCAGGAAAGGGAACTGCCCTAGTCAGTTGAGTGAGGATATTCGGTGCACGGGAAACACGGCCAGGGACGGGCAGAGCAGAGGGACAGTGCTGGTGCAGACGCAAAAGTGGACGGTTCATAGGTGAAGAATCGGACTTGGGTTTCGCAATGAGATTGTGAATGATCGAACTGTGTCAAATGGATATGCACTTGAGTGTAATAGTAATTCTAAATATGACCACTTTTGCTATTAGTTTTCTTTCTGAATAAACGTTATTCTAACCAAATCACAACTATGTGGCCTACATCATTTATGGGTCATTAATTTAGTTCCCGATATTATTATTACTGTTATTATATGTTACATTAACTTTGTATTTTACAAACTTGCCATCAGCCAGACAATTTAACCAAAGGCTCACAAGTGTATAATTTAGGGCATGTAATGTGACACATGCTGTTCAACCGCTGAGTGAGTTTGAGCCAAGACATTTCGACGAAGGGGAACTGCTTGTGAGCCTGAACATCTTTGGGATGTTAGCTCGCATCCTCCAACAAATCATAGAAAATCAGACCATGGGCACTCCAAAATACGGTTAATATAACCTCACCAGCCAATGTCTTATAGATAAGTGATTCAAACAATGCCAAATCCAGGATAGATTCTAAAAATATTATGAAAAGGATAATTTCTATCCACCTTATAGTGGAGATGCTGAGTCATAGGTAGTGTGCCAGAAAGTGAGCTTTTAACCAACAAGGCCTTCGTTGAAAATAGGCAACACACACACACACACACACACACACACACACACAAACTGCCAAAGTCTCTGGAAGCTGAAGCCAGACTGCGAGCAGCAGCTTATGATGGAAAAGGTTGCCAAGTTGGCAGGGGTAAGGAGGAAGCTGGGTTTCTAGTTGAGTCTGATTGGTAGGGTTGGTGGCAAGAAAGTGTTTCCACTGTAGGGACTGGAAGAAGGAGAGAAGGTCTTTAACAAGTCCTGCTTGATTGAATTTGGCAGTGCAGCAAAAGATGAGGCCTTTGGAAACATCTGAAACTTCTGTGGGTCTGAGGATTTTGGAGGGAAGTTTCATCACTGTGTTTCAGGTGTGTTTAGGTCTTGGATTCTATATGGTGATGGTAGGGAGTTTACAAGGGTATGATAAATGTAGTAGGTTTGCAAGAAAGGGTTTGTCAGCTATGAGGGGATGTGGGGGAGGTTTGGATGCTTTTGTAGTAGTGGTGGATAGTGGTAGCCCAAGGCGGGAGTAGGAAGTGAACAGGGTGGAGCGTTTTTTTGAGGCAGCACTGTGCGTGTTGCTGTAGTTCCTCGAGGGTAAGAGTTTCAATATTTGATATGGGCTCCAGGAATTAGGGATTGTAAGGCTGCCCTTACCAAACCTACCAACTGCCAGCAATACCTCCACTTTGACAGCTGCCACCCTGCCACTCATTCCATACCAAGAAGTCCCTTCCATGCAGCTTAGCCACCCTTTGCTGTCGTATCTGTAGTGACAAGCGGTCCTTTTCAAAATATTCCGAAAGTCTCACTGAGGCCTTCACAGACCATCATCATCCTCCCAACCTCATACGTAAAAAGATTTCCCATGCCTTATCTCTCCAGTCACCCACCACTTCCCAAAGTCCCACCGTCTGGCCACAGAGGATCATTTCCCTCATGACTCACTACCACCCAGTTCTAAAACAAATGAATCACATTCTCCATCAGGGTTTCAGCTACCTCTTGTTGAGCCCTGAAATGAAGAATGTCCTTCCCATTATTCTTCCAACCCTTCCCACAGTGTTATTCCAGTGCCCTCCGAACCTACACAATACCATCGTCCATCCCTATACAATTCCTGATCCAAAACCCTTGCCTCATGGCTCATATCCATGTAATAAACCTGTCTCATACATCCTCCTACTACCACCTACTCCAGTCCGGTCACAAGCATCACCTATCCCATCAAAGACAGGGCTACCTGTGAAACCATGTGATTTTCAAGCTAAGCTGCAGGCACTGTGCTGCATTCTACATGGGCATGGTAACCAACAAGCTGTCTGTCTACGTTAATGTCCACTGACAAACTGTGGCCAAGAAACAGGTGGACTACCCCATTGCTGAGCACGCCACCCAACTGGACGTTCTTCATTTGTCACTGTTTCACAGCCTGTGCCATCTGGGTTCTTCCCAACAACACCAGCTTTCCTGAATTGTGCACATGGAATCTCTTCCTGCACTCCTATGTTCCCATAACCCTCCTGGGCTCAACTTTCATTAGTCAAGGTCCTTACCCATCTAGCCCCTGCCTGTTCCCATTCCAACACTACACATACCTCTGTTCCACCGATGCACCCTCAGTCTTTTTACTTCTCTCCTTTTCTGCTACAACTCACCCCACTTCCCCCCCCCCCCCCCCCCCCCTTGCTAATCTCTCGACTGTGGCTAATTGCCCTACCCTCTCTCCACCCCATCCCTGTATGCTCCCACAAGCCCAGCTCTACCCTGGTATTCCTCCGCTCTCTGCCCCAGCCTCCTGCTTATCCCCACCACCCAGTTGCTTCCCCCATCATGAGCTGCTGCTCACAGTCAGGCTTCGCTGCCATAGACTGTGGTTGTGTGTGTGTGTGTGTGTGTGTGTGTGTGTGTGTGTGTGTGTGTGTGTTTTGTCTACTTTCGACGAAGGTCTTGTTGGCTGAAAGCTCACTTTCTGACAGTCTTTTCGTTGTGCCTATCTGCAACTAAGTATCTCTGCTATGTGGTGAGTAGCAACTATCCTTTTCCTAGTGTAAGATAAGTGATTTATGATGTTTCCACTATGTGCTTTGGCACTCAGACTCTAACTTTATGCATAAAAATGCAGTAAATGAAGCAGGCAAAAAGGAATACAAACGTCTCAAAAATGAGATCGACAGGAAGTGCAAAATGGCTAAGCAGGGATGGCTAGAGGACAAATGTAAGGATGTAGAGACTTATCTCACTAGGGGTAAGATAGATACTGCCTACAGGAAAATTAAACAGACCTTTGGAGATAAGAGAACCACTTGTATGAACATCAAGAGCTCAGATGGAAACCCAGTTCTAAGCAAAGAAGGGAAAGCAGAAAGGTGGAAGGAGTATATAGAGGGTCTATACAAGGGCAATGTCCTTGAGGACAATATTATGGAAATGGAAGAGGATGTAGATGAAGATGAAATGGGAGATATGATACTGCATGAAGAGTTTGACAGAGCACTGAAAGACCTGAGTCGAAACAAGGCCCCTGGAGTAGACAACATTCCATCAGAACTACTGACAGCCTTGGGAGAGACAGTCCTGACAAAACTCTACCATCTGGTGAGCAAGATGTATGAGACAGGCAAAATACCCTCAGACTTCAAGAAGAATATAATAATTCCAATCCCAAAGAAAGCAGGTGTTGACAGGTGTGAAAATTGCCGAACTATCAGTTTAATAAGTCACAGCTGCAAAATACTAATGCGCATTCTTTACAGACAAATGGAAAAACTAGTAGAAGCCGACCTCGGGGAAGATCAGTTTGGATTCCGTAGAAATGTTGGAACACGTGAGGCAATACTGACCCTATGACTTATCTTAGAAGCTAGATTAAGGAAGGGCAAACCTACATTTCTAGCATTTGTAGACTTAGAGAAAGCTTTTGACAATGTTGACTGGAATACTCTCTTTCAAATTCTGAAGGTGGCAGGGGTAAAATACAGGGTGCGAAAGGCTATTTACAATTTGTACAGAAACCAGATAGCAGTTATGAGAGTCAAGGGACATGAAAGGGAATCAGTGGTTGGGAAGGGAGTGAGACAGGGTTGTAGCCTCTCCCCGATGTTATTCAGTCTATATGTTGAGAAAGCAGTGAAAGAAACAAAAGAAAAATTTGGAGTAGGTATTAAAATCCATGGAGAAGAAATAAAAACTTTGGGGTTCGCCGATGGCATTGTAATTCTGTCAGAGACAGCAAAGGACTTGGAAGAGCAGTTGAACGGAATGGATAGTGTCTTGAAAAGACCATATAAGATGAACATCAACAAAAGCAAAATGAGGATAATGGAATGTAGTCGAATTAAGTCGGGTGATGCTGAGGGAATTAGATTAGGAAATGAGACACTTAAAGTAGTAAAGGACTTTTGCTATTTGGGGAGCAAACTAACTGATGATGGTCGAAGTAGAGAGGATATAAAATGTAGACTGGCAATGGCAAGGAAAGCGTTTCTCAAGAAGAGAAATTTGTTAACACCTAGTATAGATTTAAGTGTCAGGAAGTTGTTTCTGAAAGTATTTGTATGGAGTGTAGCCATGTATGGAAGTGAAACATGGACGATAAATAGTTTGGACAAGAAGAGAATAGAACCTTTCAAAATGTGGTGCTACAGAAGAATGCTGAAGATTAGATGGGTAGATCACATAACTAATGAGGAAGTATTGAATAGGATTGGGGAGAAGAGAAGTTTGTGGCACAACTTGACTAGAAGGCACAACTTGACTATAAGAAGGGTTCGGTTGGTAGGACATGTTCTGAGCCATCAAGGGATCACCAATTTAGTATTGGAAGGCAGCGTGGAGGGTAAAAATCGTGAAGGGAGACAAAGAGATGAATACACTAAGCAGATTCAGAAGGTTGTAGGTTGCGGTAGGTACTGGGAGATGAAGAAGCTTGCACAGGATAGAGTAGCATTGAGAGCTGCATCAAACCAGTCTCAGGACTGAAGACCACCACCACAACAACAACAACAACAACAACAACAACAGTTCTAAGGTGTTCACTCAAAGTAATTACCAAATGAGATGTTTGGTACACTATCCAATGAATTTCCATCCCTGGTTTAATCATGTGGACACCCAGTGTACATCCAGCAAACTGAAACTACCGTAACATTACCCATAAATTTGCTAAAATATGTTCTCCGAGTTTCTCTATGGTTTCCTGCCACTACAGGTATTTGATGAGTTGGTTTTATACATCGTGATATGTACATTTGCTCTTGTAAAAGTCATTCACAGATGAATAAAGCTAGTACTATTGCTACTACATCAAGTATCAATAATAACCTCACGAAGTGTTATCCATTTATTTTCAGCAACAACTACAGTAACACCATTGGCATCCAGCCCATCATTGTGATTATACAGAACTTAAGATTGTATTGGTATCACTTCTGAGTTCAGCCAAAATTTTTGTCTCCTGTGTCCATCTTTTCCTTAGGGCTTCTTTATTCATCCATCCCATTCTGTAGATCCCATCAAGACAGAGAAGCTACATAGTGTGAATAAAACATTTTGCCATAGAGATGCTTCTATGATTAGCTGCATTCATGTTGTACATTTAAAAGAGTCATCATTAAAGATAATTGACATGTTTTATGTTAAAGGTTCTTTTACAGACTGGAAAGCTTCAAAATTTTTGGCATCTGTAATAAGCAGAAAAATTTTGACAAATACTTTGTTCTCCATGACTTTAAGTATGTAGTTGGTCAAAATGCTGTAATTTTCAAAACAGTGCTTATGATTATGCTATTTAGTTTCTATTTGTCTATTGAAAGTGGTTGAACAGCTGTGTCTGTATACGGACAGATGTCAATGAACATCACTTATGTATTCTACGAAAGTTGCTTGGATACAATAAGCAATGGTTTTCATCTGTAATAACTGAACGTCCATAATTCCAGGATTTTGATAATTTACTGGAGGAATTGTCAGTAACAGAAAATTTTTATGTACTTCTGAAGTTTTAGAGATTCCTGGGGAAGTATTGTGTTCTTGTCCACCTTATTAACAATCCACCATAGCAAAGGACTTCATCTTTTTTCTCCTAGGTGGGATAAAGAATTCATATGGAAATTAGTTTTATATCAAGGCTCTGGTAATCTAAATCTCAGTTCTTTTGAAACTGTTTTATCTGGCTGAAAATTGTTGAAACCGTAAATACAGTGATGTGAAAGTCTGAGAATTTTTTTAGTCCTGAAGAGGTCTTCGCAAGTATTTAATGGATCTACAAAATATTCTTACTACCCTTTTGTTGTAAAATAAATTTTTTATCAACCTTAACTGCAATACTCCACAAGATTTCTCCATAAGATAGCAAAGTGTGATAATTGCTTACTCCACCATTTCCTGTTCCTGCATCTCATTCTGAGTTGGTACATGATCTGTATGAAAATCAATGTGGCTGTATCATTAGCAAGTTCTTTGAGATGAGATTCCAAGAAATGTTGATGTAGTAGTTAAATCACTCAGGTGCATTATTCAGCAACAACATTAGCAGCTTGCTGATGGGCTGATATTTCTCTTTTTGTTCTGCTTTCTGAGCTTACGCACATTGCTAGGTGATTTCTCTTGTTGCCTATAACATCAGGAAGTATGCCAGTATAGCAAATTGCTTTTACCAGTGATTGATTTCTGTCTCAGAGAGTAATTTATAAAGAGGTGTTAAAGATGTTGCAGGGAGGTGTATTTTAACCAGATGTTGCGAATACTTTTTATTTGGGGCCTGTTAAATAATTCCCTTTCGTTACCAAATGTCATATTAATGCCAATGTTATCTATTTCAGGTACCAGGGCACTGACCAATATGACTATGCAATTTAATAAGTTAAATAAAATTGGCCATAGTTTCAACACGAAGAAAGCAAAATCAATTGTCTCAGATGAAACACAACTGAAGGTACATAAATATGGGAAACAAATCCTTATTTAGGACATCATAGATGAACTGTGGATAACCTTTCTGTTTTATTTCCAGGAAATGTCTGGTGTACAAGGCAGAGGGGAAATGCATGTGTCATACAGTAAGGTTTCCAGTGATGAAGAAGGTGATGATGGTATTACATATGCTCCAGGTCACCAGGAACCTGTTATGCCTATAAATCACTCACCTATTTCATTCTCAAAAATCAAGGTAAAACCTGTGGACTCCTATCTTCCAAGTGTGGGTATTATAATGTCAACAAGAGTAAGTGAAAACATGTGTACAAGAAATACAGAAAGAATTGCCATTCTTAATCAGACTGATGAACTCTTTCCTTTGGCTGCACCACATATTGACAGTGTGTCTTTATCCCAGGTAGTTCAGAACGTATCCATTCGTAGACATATTCTGACACATTCTCGTACAGATTTAAGTTTAGATGTGTCAAGTCTACATTCGGCTAATGTGACATCAAAAAATTCTTCTCTCACCCCAAGTCCTCTCAGACAAGGTTCAACAACACCCGAGATAACTATAGAGAATACAGCAGTTTCAAGTACAACCCTTAATCGGCAAGAACCTCAAAAATTTGATGGTTTAGAATTTACATGTCCGGAGAAATCAGGAGAAAATGCAAATGAAATGCAAAAAGGAGAAAGAAAATTGTCAACTGGAGCAAAATTAACTCCTCCAAATACTCTTCCACTGACACGAAAGTTATCACATTCTTCAGGTGAAGTTGATGGGGGGCAGATTACCAAAACCAACGAATTTACTAAGCAGAAAAATGAGAATATCAACCAAAGATCTTCAAATATTAAATTTGGAGACAGTGATAGACATTTGATAGGGAGTTTGAGATGTTCTTCAGAAAGGGAGCTTTGCTTCAATATTACGTCTTCACAGAGTGAAAATGCATTGCGTTCCATAAGAAGTGGTTTCACGAATGCAATTACCAGTCCAGTGGCAGTAACAAAAGATCTTGTCCTCTCACCATTTTCAAAAATTGCCAAAGGTATGCAAAATCTTGGAGCTAATTTGGATCCACGCAAGCTAAAAGGACCTGTTACAGGTGTTTCAGGCATGGGACGACACACTGTGATGGAACAACATTGCGAGGAAATACAAAGGCTACAAGAAAAATGGAAAAGTTGTAGAACCCGTCTCATTGCATTGTAAATTACTGCACAGAGATTTATCATGTATGAACATTGTCTTATGTGTAATATCTGCATTACTTTGACACTGGATGCTGGCCGTTCAAGTGCGCACTGTAAATGTCAGTGAAAACTTTGCTTCCTGTTTTTTTGTTAGTTTTATTTTACTTTACAAAGGCAGGACAAAATGTGATAAGATAATGTACACAAATGTTGTCTTTATCATTTTTTATTAGGTTTGTGTGGTTCACTTCTCTAATAATTAAATTTTTAGCATTCATAGTGAACTGTCTTGCAACTGTAAAATAGTTTTGCTCTTACTGTGATGTTTACATATATTTTACTTTTCTATTTTATAATTATTTATTGCTATTTATTGTCATTGTTAGCATGGGACACCAAATCACATTTTCTGTATGTAAAGAATCACAAGAGAATACTTAAATTTGTGATAAGTGTTTGTCAGCCTTTCAACAATATGCATGAATAAATCCTCAATTCCAAAAACACTACCCTACCATCCCTACAGAACATAACATCACATTTAATGGAAACCACATATAGATAATACTGAACAAATTTGTTGCAGATCTTTCAAAGACTAAATCCCAGAAAACATATTCACTTCAAAAGTCTATGGAGTTATTACACAGCACAAGTTCTTAAATGCAATGCATATTTACTGTATGTTTATTTATACAAAGTAAGAAAAAGCTGTTGTACAGTTGCAAATGAAATATATGTTTGTCTTTCATTTTTAATTATGTGTTCATAGTGTGTTTTCAAGGCAGTGTTTTATGTCATTTTTTTATGTCGTTCATCTACAGTCATAGACTTGAAATATTAGTGTTTTTGCAGAATTTTTGTTGACATAAGCTGGAATGACCCTTCATGTAATGTCTTTTAAGTCAGTTGCTTTATACATGCACTGCATCACTAAAGATTGCTCTCTATTGTTGTCATAAGCTTCATTGTAATTCATTATTGTTAGAACTTATCATTATTATAATAAAAACTAAGATTGATCATTTTTATACTTACTTAATTCTTCTGGGTTTTCTGTAAATTGCACAAAACAACCAAACTAAACCACAATTTTTTAAAAAAAGTAATTTGATTGATGATATGACACTGATGTTCAGTATAAGGAGATAAATGGTTTTCCAACACTTAATTTGCTTTAGGTGAAATTCCAGGTAATGCCAAAACACACACACACACACACACACACACACACACACACACACACACGCACGCACGCATTAGTAAAACAATACATAGTGTTTGGAACTTTTAATTCCTTCCTCAGGGAGGAGGAAAGGGAAGGTTGGAAAGACAGTCTGTTGTATTAAGAGATCCACCTGTTTTCATAAAACAGCTGGGTTCCTCTCAGTCTCACTTATGAGTGACCTGTCCCTCTTTCCTCCCTGAGAAAGGAATTAACACTTGCAAAGGTAGATGTGGCTTTTTCTAATTTTAAATGTGTGTTGGGAGTACATTGAATTTCACCTCCTGTAAGTTAGTTCTGGCCAGCCATTCTTTGTTTTGTAATTTTACAGTTTTCCCAAGCAAAATAGCCTTTTGATGTAATATAATTTTTGTTTAATAATAGATAGGCTGTCCCAGGAGTAGTGGTCAATATTCAGTGATGTGACAGCAACCATCATTTGAAGCAAAAAAGTCTGGTAAACATGGGCTTCGAAATGCATACCTTAAGAGATATGAGCACTACTTAATCTCTGATTCTGTGAAACAGATATCTTCTACTGCAAGCACCTTGCTTTCCCTATTTTGGGAAGAAATAGCTTCAATCAAAATAAGAATATGCAAACCTTAAGAGCTATGAGCACTTGTTCATTTTCACTATTGTGAAACACATCTCTTTTACTGAACAAGTGCTCATAGTTCTTAAGGTTTGCATTTTAGAACCCATGTGTACTAGACTTTTTTGCTTCAGATGATCATTCCTGTCATGTCCTGAATATTGACCATTGCTCCTGGAACAATCTGTAATAACACTTTACGATTATATCCAAGGATATATATCCTTGGTAACAGTGGTTCTACGGGTATTAAGCCTAGGTTTAAGAATAGTTTCTATGCCCTGTGGGCATTAGACCATTGTCTAAGAAACATACCTTAGACCATGGCTTAATGCTCTAAAACCAATAAGACCAAGGCTGTGAAAACCTGCATTGTACGGTGAAACTATTAAGGTTTTAATGATTTATTTGTGATGTATTGTGGATGTTTATTTACAGTTCAGTGTCATTTATTGAAAGAGAATTTTATATCTGAATAATTCCAAAGGTACATTTATAAATATTTATCTTTTCAGATATGCACCAAAAGCCTTGTGTGGATTGTCGTGATTTACAGATACCTTGAATAGACATGTTTTTTGAACTTTTAGGGTTTTAAGTCTGTTTTTATCGTGTGCATCCTTATATACTGATCATAAGGAATGCATTAGCTCTAGTAAGTTATTGCAGTCACTTCACTATTTCAACCTGCATTACAGATGGATCTGTTGCCTCCAGCAGTTTTATCTTTTTGTAATGTAGTTTGTAGCGTTCAATTTTGATTATTATTTTCACTTGCTATACATATATCAAGTGTTTCCTATTGTGACAGTATTTGTAGTTATTTAAGAAATTCTGTAGGATACAACTAAAATACCTTAAATTGGATTATATGTGTATTATAATGTTCAAATAAGAGTAAGTGTTTATGAAATCCCAATTTATTACATTTCATATGTAGTATTTTTGTACTCAATTTTCTTTGTAAAGAGGCTATGAAAGTCTGGTCAGTGTTCATATTACCACACAATGTTTGAAAGCTTTAAACTAGAAAACCATGTATGTTAGCAGAAACTGTGGTTGATGTACCTAAGTGCTTTCAGCCAATAGTTTTCGTTAATTTCCAGGAGATTTCCTGGAATTCTATGTACCTGAGATTTATGAGTGACAGCAGAATTATGATGACAGATTGAAAACAAAGGACAGAAAATAATAAATATAACAAAGAACACCAGTTTTCCAAAGTGTGCAGGAATGTTAGTGTTGTACTTAATTCACCTGGTGAATCACAAATTGTGATATTTTCCTTTAGTCAGAATGACTGCAGAAGCACACACTTATCGAAATGGAAGCAATTTTTGAGACCATATGTCCTAATGCATTTAATGTTGGAGAATAGTAACAATATTTTTGTCAGTTACTGATACGCTGTGCCTGTAGTTAGTAGAATCCATATATACAATTCTGTGTTTTTGTAAAACAATAATGATGTTAGTATGGAATTTTTATATTGCTGTGATTTCTGACAATGTGTGCATAGACAATGTATATCTTACCATTTCCCCATGAATAACTGCAAAATATCTTACCATTTCTCCATGAATAACTGCAAAATATCTTATTATCCTTAGTTGGTGACAAACTGTGCAGGAAATTAAAATAAAAAATTGAAATTGCATCCATTAATTTGGCAATTAAATATGTGCTTTGCTATTGGAGTGCAGCATTTCATAGAAATATACTAATGGCTATAGTAAAAATAAGTTCTTAATTTTTGTTCCACATTTGTATCAATGTTTTTGATAGTAAATAATTACGTACCGATGCACTATTATCAAGTGTAGCACATTATAGGCATCATTACTACCTCTAACTTATAGATAGATGCCTAACAGTTTATTATGTGTTAGACAGTTGTTGTTATTCTGCCAAATCATTAACCTGTATTAATAAGATGCTTCAGGTGTAGATGTAATGAGGCTTCATTCCACTTTTTCTGTGCATTGTGTTTCATGTATAGACATTGTTTGGGGTTAAGAGTTTATCTACTTGTGTGTAATTTAGTTTGATTATCATAATATCTACTAGCAAAAATTGTACACCTATAACTGATACTATAAAGTCATGTGGCCCCAGTGCAAACAGCAGAGTGATGATGGTCACTCACCATATTTGTGCGTGTGTGTGTGTGTGTGTGTGTGTGTGTGTGTGTGTGTGTGTGTGTTTTCCTTTTATTTAGGTATTTCCCTACTTGCAGAGCCTCTGTTGTACAACAAGTGGTTAACTTGATTCCTTCCATGGTTTGTACACTTATGTCCGTTAGAAAACCTTCCTGTTAATCCCTGAATACATAAGGTAATTTGTATGTACTAAAGGTATGAAATGAATCAGGTCATTTAAATGATGGGAAGTACATTTTTATTTTTGCTTTCTTTACAGAATCCATACCATAGTAATATAAAATGATTTTTTTTTTCAAGTGAGACAAGTGTATCTGACTTTATTGGTTTAACTTATTTCTCCATATCAAATGGAGGTAAAGAAAACACAATTACTGATCATCAAATCATGTCTTGAGGTAGCATACCATCGTTATTCAAAACCTTAAAAGGAGCAAAAAATCCAAATAATTTAAGATAACTGACTTTAAGAGGTCAAGAAAGTAATCTACTTACATCGATCCATGTTATAGGCCTATTGATTCCAATTTTGCACAGTATTTAGCACTTGCTTCTGCAATCTCTCACTTGTCTTGCCTCTTACTAATTGCTTTGCTCATCTGCTGTAGGTATTTCACAGTTTAAAAATTAATTGTATCCTTCATCTTTCCAGTAAAAAGAAAAAAAGAAGACTGTGAAAAAAGAAATATGTAGCCTTCATGCAAAGCATTTTGTAAATAATTTTCTCTGTATCCAAGTACACGAAATGATAACATTATCATACTGATTGTTGCCCTACCTAATCATGAATATAAAACAGTTCTTAACAAAGAAGCAGAACACATTGTTCTTAAAGAGAATAATCAGTCTTTTGAAAACAAAGTGCGATCCAGAGAAAAATTATTCAGGCTTCAAGTCAAATGTATAGTTGGCACATTGTTTAAAATTCTGCAGACACTAGTGCCTAGCGTCCTATAATGTGGTGAATTGCTGTAGGTTATGGGCAGGGCTCTGGTTCTATATAGATGTAGTGTGTGAACATCTACACAGATGTGGTTTTGAATTATTGAAGTGCTTCACACCATGTGTATTATAATATGAAGGTCTAAGTTAAATAAATAAAAGAAAAACAATTGTTTTAGGTTATCAAAGTATCACAAATCATTTGCAGTTAGTATTATAATTTCAGCTGTAGAACTAAAAAGTATAGGTAATATATTGAGTCAAAGAAAGTAGATTCCATCTGACTTAAGGTAATATGGATGTCGTATTTTTCATTTTCTGCATCAAACAAGATTGCACAGTCATAAAATGCTGCACTCACATGTGGGGGGATTAAGGTTCAAATTGCTATCAGGAGACTGACATTTAATTTTTCTGTGCATTTTATAAATCAATTGAGGAAAGTCTCAGAGTAGTTAGATTGAGAAATAGACAGTTGATTTCCTTCCCCATCCTTGTCCTATACAGCCTCAAGCTCCATTTCTAATGACCTCATCATCAATAAGATGTTAAATCCTAATCACCTTGCTTCCATAAAATACTGAAATCATGTTTAGACACATTTCACAAGAGTTTTGTAAGACAGTTGCAGCTTCTTTAGATCAGAACATAACCATGATCATTTGCTGTTCCATCACTGAATTTGATTTATTTCGTCTTGAATAACATTTTTCTTTCATTTTTGAACAGAACTCAAATACTGACTGTGAAAGCACACATAATATGATTAGAACATTACATAACCTGTTGAGCCAAGAGCTTTGTAATATTTGTGTCGAATGAGTGGAGAGGCTGTACCATTTAAAGAAAAGTAAGGTGTAGGAATTGTACAAAATGTAGCTTACAATTATGTCATTTTTTCCATTATACGTCTAAAATGGGTATATTATATTGACATAAGATTTTAATCTATGCCTCATTCAGTTATGGTATTAGTGTTGCAAGTATGATGGTTTACTAAGGTTTTTGAAATTCTGGTCTCTGACTGTTCATGGCAGCAAAGAATAGTGTGTGGGTGAAGGAAAGTTGAATTTATTGGTGTTGATATATTGTGCAGGTAGAAATTGTCATTTTTAATGGGGCTACAATGGACTAGAGTGTAGAACTCAGAATAGAACTATGTGAATGTAGGTATCTGAAACATATTAATGTTCGTTAATAAATATGAACTTAATGCATCTATACATCACATAAAGCTGATATCTGAAATGCCATGATTGGAAATAAACTATGGTCTTGATAGACAGACAGAATGCTGTGACAGTCAGTATGAAAGTTAAAAATAACAAACCTGAAATGCTTACACTTGCTAAAGTCTTGTGCAGAGTGTACTTGAACAGTTGTAGCGGGTTAATGATATTGTTGATGGTGGTGGTAATACATTGAGTGAGATTACTACATTTTTAAATTCTCTAATATTAACAGAAGGAATTTTTCATACCTGTTTGGGGCTCTGTGTCAGAATAATTGTTGGTATTATTATTATTTTCCAAATGCAGTGTCCTAGATATGGTATGTGAGTGCTCACAATACTGTCTTTTCATCATACATTTGCTGTTCGTGAACTTCTTTCCACATGGTCTTTTTCCTTTCGCACATTTTGTTTATGAAGTTGCATTGTATGACCCTGTCACTGGAATTTACAATTGAAGCAACCATCTTCAATCAATACTTGTTTTAGCATAGTTTCTCCCAGAAAGATGTTAATATCTGTTATTTCTCTTTGACTATCATTTGCACTATCTTTTATGTGATTTTTAAGCAAAATGTTTTTAAGGTATGGTTTCATATGCTGAGCTTTTCGTTGCTTCTCCTTCTGTTTCTCTCTATATATAACAATGAATTGCAAATCCTAGTCAGCAATACAATTGCTTGTCAAGATACTGTGTCACTGTTATGAGTCAAAAATTTCCAGAGATATTTTCATTTCCGTGCAAATCTGACCGTACTAAAATTGAAGTGATACGCAGATAAATCAATAACGTAACTCAATGTCTAGTACAGTGCTGTGACACATGCATAATATGTGACAATAAAAATTGAGAACTGTGGATACTGGGAAAGTTGCAGTGTAGTGAAATAGCATTTCCTCTTGAGGTGAATTTTGTACAAAAGCTCACTCATTTTCAGTTTTTTTTATTCCTGTCCTGATCTTCAGTTCTTGCATTAGACAGCAGGTTGTATGAGAGACTTAATATTAGGTGAAAAAAATTATTCATGTGTGTTGAAAAACACTCTCGAATATTTTAGTGTGTTGACTTTTTCAAAACATGAAGGACAGCATTGTGATTTTATAAATTCCACATATCTGCTGTTTATACTATTTTGACTAAAGACTCAGCTATTACAAACAATATGACTATTACAAACAAAGTTTGTTAAAAAGTGAAAGAAGGAGAGAGGGGGGAGAGGGAAGGTATCTGTGGAAGCTAAATGTGGCAATAATGATGAGTAATAAACTGGGGTGTAATGAATTGTTTGGCTTCAAGGGGAGGAAGTGTTTTTAGGACTGTAAACAACTAACTTACGAAAGGATCTCTTGTGTTAGGTGTATGCTGCTAGCTAAATATGTACGTAACTGGAGAACATGATTACCAGGTAGAGGAGAGACTGATGTTGCATTATAGAAAGAAAATTTGTCTTTTCAGAATCTGGAAAATTTTCTCTGGAGCACATATGTATTGTGTCATTGCCTGCAGTTGTTATGTTTATAGTTTAATCATTTTCAGCAGCCAGAGACAATTTCTGGTAAATTTTTTGAGATGGACAATATCGTCAAAAATGTACAATAACTTACCTACTTGGGAAATACAGTACTGGCAGGTGGCAATGGTGGGAAGAAAATTGCTAATAGAGTATGTCAGGAAAAAATTTGTTTTCATTGAAAAATGAAAATTATTTGTTTCAAAAAAGGTCAGAAGAAACATAACAATGAATCTGATCAAAATGTTACTGTAGAGTTTAGTTCCGTATTTGTGTGTAACATGAGCAGAAGGGACATCAGAGAGAGAAAAGACATCTCTGAGATGTGGTGTCACTGAAGAACGTTAAGAATGTCCTGGGTACAAAGAGTAACTAGTAAGAATGATTGACTGAAATTTATGTCAAACGTGCCCTGCATTTCAATTAATAGAAATAATACACTGATTAGACATTATTATTAAGATACAAACTTTGTTGAAGACAAATTCGAAGGGACAGCAGAAGTAAAGAACACTAGGAAATGATCTGCTGAAAGACACTGAGCAGCTGAGCAACATGTACAGTAAAAGCATAAGCACAGAAAATACTGAATGGAATCACAGAACATCCTGCTCAATGTTCACAAAAAGAATAGAGAAGAAGCAAAAGCCTAAATGCTAGTTTACTGAACACATTTCTACAACTGATGTAAGTTGACATCATACATATTGCATCTATAATAGTAACATATTAAAATGAGAATTCTAGACTCACCTGCAGTGTTCCAGCTGCTGCAGCTACATGTATAATGTGCCGTGAGGATTGCCAATGACTTGCTTAATAATCTGCCGAAAGCCACAACATTTCTCTAAATGTATGTTGTTGTGTCACTGGTGTTTCTCATCACATCTGGTTAAGGACCCACATCAGGCAGGTGTACGTGAAAAATGAGGTAAAGTTTTAGTGATTGATATGTCTACTGCCTTAACATACAAACATAGGAGTTCTAGAAATATATTTTACAGGCTGTTTATGATTACAACTTTTTAGTTCATTGTGCTTCATGTTATACACCATCAGAATATCTTGAGAGACAGCTTCATAATGTATGCAATGTTGGGGAATAGCTAAAGTTACTTACTGAAATATTACAAGTGTTATGACTACCATGAAGCAGTAATAAAAATTATATCATTGACTTGCCATATGTGCTGTCTGATGCTGTAATATTCAAAGAGTGCAGCTGTTTATGTATTACTAAACTGTGATGAGGGGTGGCAGCATTGTATCAAAGTTTGCACCAAAACATGAAGTGTTACAAACTGGAAGAAACTAAGTGATACCTCTGGAGATTTGTGTCTCCTAAATTTTTCATCCAGACAACACAGTATATCTAATTAAATTGAAATGTAACAATTGTTTGTTAATCCAATGTATGTCAAGTAATTCTTTATTTTCTGAGAAAAATAGTAATGATCTTTTGACTTAATGTAGTAATGTATTCAGTGACCCATGGGTGGAAAATCAACGAGTATTTAGTGATGCATGAAAAATCATTGTCTTGGTTAGGTACCATAACTACAGAGGGGAATGACAGTTTTTTTTTGTGTGAAGCTGTTGAATGTCACATTTGAGTAATCACTTTTGATGTAAAGAGCACAGAATTTTGCACACTGAATATTACATTTCTTTTTGAAGTAGAGTAATATATTTTATTTTGAAATTGACACAGATTTACCAATTAGAGGAATGAATGTGAATCAATGTTGCCCTTTTATGCTGATCTCTGGCATTAGTAATGATCATAGCATAAGTTGGCCTATAATTTCTTTTTTTGTCATATTTCTGTATGCACAGCTTATCCTTTCATATTAGTTAAAGTATTGATAAGATATCTTAACAACGAAAATTGTACCTGGATTTTGTGAAGTGAGAGAATTTTATATTCAGAGCTCAGTATTTTTAGATATTAAATTCTGAGGTTGTATTAATGAATGTGGTAATTTACTGAATACTGGTTCACAGTTGCATACTCAAGTGACTAAAGGTTAGCACTCATGTGTAGTTGCACACAGGCCAGGATTCATTACATTTGCCTTCTGTGGAATATGCCTGCATTTGTTAACCCCCTTTGACAGAAAACAAAATTTTGATAAGCAATAATAAAAAGTGTCATTGAATGTTGTCTGGGGGTCACATATATAGTGATAATGACTTAACCACAGTGGTTAAACAACTTCTCAGTGACAGGGTTTTAATTGATAAAATTAAACAGCCATGAAAAAACTACAGAGATGTTATTAATACACATTTATTCACATATTGGCCTTGAGTCCTGCTTTAGTCCATGTTGGAAGATTTGTGATGAGAAGATCGCTTATTTGAGCCCCTCACAATCTCTTCATTCAAGTAATATCATAGTGAATTAGCTGCTGAGACCTCATTGGTGGATATTATGTTTGATTTTCTGTATAACACTTATAGGGATTGTAATGCAGGAGGCTTGTGGAATGAAGCAGGATGCCAGTGAGTGAGGTAAACATAAATTATTGCTGTCAACAGATAGCACAGTAAGCTCGTTTGCATGCAGTACAGTCGTTCACAGTGAAATCAGAATGGCTGGACTCACAAAGATATTCCTTACAGTGGGAGGGTTAACAAATATCACTGCCACAGAGTTTTATTTATGCGATATTTCATATCTTTGATATGAGGTCCCAAAACATTTATAGTACTTTGTGTGGAAATCATTGATGCAGCAGTTAGTAGTTTTATTTCAGAATTATCTAACCCTTCACAGGAGAAGCTGTTTCTGCTTCAAATGAATGTCAGTTAAAGCCTTGGAAAGTGTTTATATGATGCAAAAAACACATTTTTTATGTATATTGTTGGTAGCAAAATGAATCTTATTCCCTTTGCATTCACTACACTCTTATGGAAGTGTTTTGTAGGTGACAAATGTTGAAGAAGAGATTTAAGTAGTAATTGGCCAAATCTGCAAATGTTTTTGATAACATGTAGAAGTATAGTGCAGATATCAGTGACCTAAGAAATAGAGTTTCTCTAGAATATCTCTTATATAAAAAATTATCCATTTTAACAGTTTTAAGTATGTATTCATATCAAAGAGTGTACTTCATTCCTGAGTATGTAAATGAAGGCTTAGATGACAGATTGATGTATACTGATTTGCTAGGACTCTCCTATTGTTGCTAATTCATTGATTGGTGCTTGTAGGTTCTTATTGTGTTGTTGGAATTAAATTTTATAACTGAATGATGATAACATGTACATTATTTCCTCATTTTTTGCAGCTATAGAAAAGTAGGAGTCAGTCATCATCATGTTAAACAACCACATATCAAGGTTTAGGACCACCATGGAAAACCACATTGGTCTGGTGAGACATTGATTTATAAATATCTTGTCTCAATTTTCTGGCCGTTTCTGTATGGTTTCATGAAGTAGCTTAATATTTGTTGTTACATACCATCATGTTTAACTAAGGTTTATTAAAAAGACGCCATTCATCTAACTTTCTGGGAAGTTTATTCGCTCTTTATCCAACAGCATCACATTTTAATATTGGTTGAAATATAGCATGTATCTGTGTGATGTTATTGCACTGTGTGTGTCACATGGACAGACACATATGCGACTTCTTCTATACAAACTCATTACTTCTCTGTTTACCAACTGCATCATTAAGCATTGTCACGTGCTATTCCTTTTTACTGCAAATATGTTTCCTTCCATAAACGACCCATTAACTACTACAACTAAGGCAGGTGATAAAATAATACAGTTACAGAAAATATTAAAAAAATAAATCGTAGTGTAAGAATGAATAATCAGCAATGTATAAAGGAGGCAGTATATAGGCACATAAACGAGATGAGAAGTATGTAAAATATGAGAAGACAACCACTCACCATTGACACTAGGTTTTGAGCACTAGCTCGTTTTTTAGCTAAAGTACACAGATTCACACACAAACATCCAAACATGCACTCCTGTGCCCATAGCAAGACAGACTATTGATATTGGAGTATCAATAATTAGTTTTGTTATGACCATGGGGGTGTACATTTTGGGTGTCTGTGTGTGAATGTGTGTACTTTAACTATAAAAAGAGCTAGTGCTCAAAAGCTAGTGTGAATGCTGCTTTTTGTTGCATGTTCCTGTGCTCCTAGCACCAATCTGCAACAGGTTAGTGGGACTTCTTCCTGAGTGATTATAGGCATGTTCCAGTTTTATGTCCAGTAAGTTTTCCTTGAGTTGTTTGTTGTCACTGATTAGTAACTCAGATTGTTTTCAATTATATAATTCCTCTGAAAATTCTTGAACTACAGTTTAAGTCAGTTTGCAGTTGATTTTGTTCACATCTGTGTTGTGTATTACAACTTTACTATCCCACATAGCTTTGATGAGACACTTTACAACTGTTGTCATACAGTGAACACTAAGTAAGTCTGGAAGCCATGTATTTGAGTTTTTCAAGATTCTATCATCAAAATCATCAGATATTATCTTTTATTTATGGCACAAAAACTTTCACATTTTTATAAATAGATCTTATGATTTTCTTGTGGGAATTTCTGAACTGTTCATAGTTTGAGGGACAGTTTTAGACAGTTTAGTTTAGAGGCACACAATTCAGTACACAGATCTCAGTAAAACTTACTAATTTGCGTGCTTTTTTGTGTATGAGTAATATTAATATGATAGATAATCCTCTTTAATTTTTCTCTTGCACACTTTGGCTTCTATAATTTATAAATTTCTTTGTTAACTATTAATATGCTCTCATTTAAATGACTTTCAGATGGTTCCAGTAGATTACTTCCTTTTGATTTTGCAATCAATTCAATTAGACAAGAAAAAATTTTGCATTATGTTGATTAATTATTTATTTAGTTATATTATGTACATACTGTATTGTGTGATGATGCAGTATTAGTCAGTGTGCTGTCCATGTAACATTCTATATGGTTATTTGCTGCTCATATAATAGGAAAAATACTTTTGGTTTAATAACAGCAGAAAGTAGGTTTTTCCATTACTATTAATGTTCTGGTACATGAATTACTGTTTCGTGTTTTATAATCACTATATTTCAAATAAATTTAATTTTATCATTTTCAGTACTATCTGCAAAACTTAAGGATGTGATCTGTGTGAATAACTTCTTGGACACCCGTCACCACTGCAATTTTTCTGTGTATAACCATGACCCTTGTTATATTTTCAACAAAAAAATCTATTGACTGATCATCTCCCCTCCATTTAAGGCTCAGATCATCTTTCGTGTCTCCCTGATTCCTAGTAGCAGCAGTTGGCGCAACACAAGTGTGATACTCAGTTTGTACTTTGGTTCATTTGTTTCACTAAATTAGACAGGGGGAAAAACAGAAGAAAAGTATTTTTGCCAGTTTACCAATGGCTCAAATATCTCTTGGCCAGGAATTATGTGTTCTGAAGATTTCAACTCGGAAAACACTTGAGTATGTCAATGTGCCACCGAACATTTGTGATTCCATCTGACAAATATATTTTTCAAGAATCAGTAAAAGTAGTTTTGTCAGCTTTAAAACTTTATTGAACCTTTGGTTCAGCCACATGATTGTAAGGAATGAAGTTCTGTAATTGTTAAGTTGAAATGATGGCAAAAAGGGGTTTGCTGTTATTGAAAGCAACAAGTTGCTTCCTTTATATTTTCTTCCAGCTAGAGAGCCTTAAAAATTGGCTAATAATATTTGTAATTGTTACAGTATTGTGTGTTTTCAAATTGTCTCTAAAAGGAGACTACTCTCATTACAGAATAGTGACTGCTGTGCAATGGAACAGCAAATATCTGCTGTATATTAATGCACCACTATAAGAAAATTGTGATAATTTCTGTAAAAGTGTGTATCACATGTGGCTCTGGGAACTATCCTTCAGGGAATGGGGTGCCAGAGCTTGAGTCCATTGAATATATTCCTGATGTGTCCTTTTGACTGTATTTAAAAATCCTCCTGACGGCTTTCCATACGTTTGTAGGAGAAGTGGAATAGTGACAGAGTCCAGGAACACTTACCACAACCATTTCTTGCTCTCCTTAATTTGAAAAAGAATGTGCCCAACAGCTAAAAGCACCTTTGCCAACTTTCAACTAAAGTGCAAACGGTAGTGCAATACTGACTGAAACCATTGCTGCTTAACACTGTGGCAATCCTGAAACATTGCCATAGTAATGTAAATAGAATCATGTTATGTGAATGATTGTGGCCGATGCATGAAGCAGTTACTCCAAACCCACTTTAAGTGTGAGGGCTCTCCTATTGCCATACGGACTATAGCCTGTTTACTTGAACTAATATAATGTTCTTCCATTTTCAACTGAGTTCATAGAAAAAAAGTGAAACACAGTAATCATTATTAGTAAATGTTTTAACTGCAGGTACAGTTAAAACCTTTACTAATGATGTTTAGTGGGTTTTCACTGAAGTGACTTTCTTACAAATGTACAATATATATGATCTTCACTCTTCATTTTCAGATAAAATTTTTCCCATTAACTTTTTATTATACTAACATGGGACAGTTAATGATTGTATAAAGATTCCTTGAAAATCTCAAAAGAAGTGTACTTGAACACATCATAGGTCACTGAGCTAACAATACTTTCTATATCAACAATTTCACTTGCTAAGTGGAATGTATAGTGTCTGAAATTACCCAGTATTTTATTGTCTTGAATCGTCTTGAGAACTGAATGTAGACCACTGGCTATGGCCCTTACTGCTATGTCAACTGAATTGCAACTCATGTCTTCCACTTTGAAAAATAATGGAGAAACGATGAGACACAGAACAATTCACACAGAGAAATGTTCAGAAACTTCAATGGGTACAAAAATGATGTGAAGATGTGAAATTCAAAGTTTCGATTGTTGGCCATATTTCTTTTATTCTCAAATAATTGACAATACTTGTCAGCAAAATATGGTTTGTCTTCTGTCTTGTGAAGCATTTTAAATTATAGCTGTACTAATGAAAAGTGCCTTAATGTAACAAAAATGACTGTGTGTCAGATTTATGTTGATGAAAAGGTTGGATTTGAGAAAAAATTACAGTGATCATTTTTCACAGAGGTGCTTTTTCACAACAGACTAAATAAACTAAAAAAAGTTCATATAGAAAAGCTGGTTGAAGGGTAAATTAGAGGCTATTTACAAGACTAATAGTGGCAAAGGACTCTTCCTTAGTTCTGAAATCACAATTTCCTTGATGAAACTTTCAGAGGTACAGCAGGAAACTGCTATATTATACATTTTAGATATGTGTTTGTTCCAGTAATGTTATGTTAACATGGTTAGCTTTCCAAGTTTCAAAAGTATCTGTTGTAGGGTGAGATCATTCATAGGTTATATCTAGTAGTTATTCTGGCTATATGTGGAATATTAGGTTATTTTTAGTTGTTTCTCCAGAGATATGTGGAATATTGCCTTGAATCTTGTGTAACATCTTTATATATTGTCTGATTTATAATTCTTACATATATGTTCAGTCCTATCTGTATCCATAGTTCCTACACTTTCAGCTGTAAATTGTGACTGGTAGTTAAAAGTATACTCATATTCATATAATATCCAAAGGAAACAAAAAGTGGAGTCTACTGATTATGATAGGAGATAGCAGAAATCATCTGTTTTCACCAAAACATAATAACAATAATTTGCACCAAAGATATAGCCTAGTCTTCTGAGATCACAGGTCTTCTTATTCTTGTTTTTATTCTTCTTCTTCTTCTTCTTCTACTACTACTACTACTACTCCTACTACCTACTAACAATATTACAACTAAGGCAACAAAAACAACAACAACTACTACTACTACTACTACTACTACTACTCCTATCAATAATAATAATAATGATGATGATGACGATGATGGAGTACTTGCAGTCAGTCATGTAACCTCTTCCATGATAATAGGGACTCAAATGACTTAACTTCCACAGTTGCTCAGAAGACAGTTACCTCATATGCACTGAGCCATAGCAGAGTTGATTTCACTGTACTGCCGTTACTACCTTTGCTCCTGCTACTATTAACACATTTTGCTGTGAATATTTACTTGCAGGATGGTGAAAAGCAATCTGCCAAAAATAAAAGATAGATAGGACACATTTAATAAGATGACTTGCCAGTGCTGAATATTACATACAGTATGTAGAACAAAGTGACTCAATATTTTTGTGTCACCAGAATTATCTTGAGACTTTTCATTTCCACTAGCATTATTGTGAATGATTCTCTTAGCCATATAAACTTCATGTACACCTGCAAGAGCACTCAAAAATGCTTTCTGCCCAGTTAATGATCTGTTATTGGTGGTATCTGATATGGTAATACCACCTGGGGCCTTCCACACCAATCTCATTGTAGGTTGCTGAGTACTCACCAAACACCACATGTTGCCATCTGGAAACTACATCTTTCCAATTTAAAAAAGTGTGTTTTCACCTATCTAATTTGAGTCAGAACCTCGCAGAAACATACACTTCAAAAAAGTAAATATGCTCTTAGTGACCAAGTGTGTCATAAATTGTACTGTTTAAATTTGAAGTTTGATATCCTGTGCTATAAAATGTGGCAGTGGATAGGTAAGAGGTTTCCAAAGTTGCAATTCTGTCACAAAGTAAAACATGAGAGAGAACACAAATATTGCACATATTTTTTGCAGCATGTTAAGAAATGTGTTGTACAGTTGTTATGCTACATGTGAATCGTGATTTTAATTGACTTTAGTATGGTTTCATGATTAAACATAATTATTACACTAGAAAATGGGCTTGGAACTTGAAACCTAGGTTTTTAAAATAAATTGAAACCTAGTTAAAAATGTGTTTTCTTATGAGCCATAATTATTTGAAAGAATTAATGTGATAAAGAGGAGTACTGAATGGGAGATTGAAAAAGTCACGGGATGGCAGATCAAAGCTCACATACAGAGAAACACACACAAAAGTTAGTGATGGTTGTTCATCAGAACATTCACATATAGTATCTGTGTGCAATCTTTCTTTCATTACTGTGTTATGGCTGTCAAATGTTGTGAGTAATATTTGTTCTCGATTAATTTTCTGCTTTCATATAAACTTCGTATAATAACATGTAAAACAGGCAATGAAATTTGTTTCATGTCTCAAAGATAAAATTTCTTTTTCTGCTGTGGACAAATTCAGGTACCATTCAGTATCACTGTAGGGTTCACAGTTTCTTGTATTCAGACAAGTATTACTGCAAGTAAAACAAAATATTTTATTTTGTAAGGCTTTGGATGAGAATGTGAAATAAAAAGTATTTCAAGTAAAGAGATTGAGCTGTTGTATAATATGCTTTGGAGGAACTAGTTGCAGTATTATAATCTCAGAGGTGTCTACATACTGTTTAGAGCCACATGAAACACATTTCATAGTAAGTAGGGCACCAGCAGACAGTTCCATTGTGTCAGTGTAAAAATGTAGGATTGGTGATAGCTATGAATGCAGCTGAATTTATGAACCAAACGAAATAAAACATTAGGAGTCTTGTGTCTTATGTGTATTAGTAGACTACACTGGACTTATAAACAATTTGAAAATGGTGAATCAGAATAACTGTTGTGTAAAAATTGTGTGTATTTGGCCACTTACATTTATTTTTCCCAGCCTAAAAAATATAAGTGTAATAAGCTATAAGATACAACTCCTTTATAGTTGCTTCTGTTATTGTTTTTCCAGTCAAGAGGCTTGTGATTTGACCAACTGCTTTGAGTAAGAAATTGTCAATTAAAACAAACTGTTTGTAAATATTTGGCTTTGCATAGCATATTTTTGTAGATATTGTGAATAGATTGTGCAATGATGCAATTGCTCTGTATACTTTATGTATCACATGATAAAACATGTAATGAAACACATTTCATAAAAATAGTTCAAATATACCAATATTAAACAGCTGTTTCTCTATTTTTTCAGATCCCTGTATCATACAAATTGTGGATGCAATGCAGGCTGTGATTATGCCGTTCAGAGTGCTCTGTCTTTTTTTATCATGGGGCGGGGGGAGGGAGGGAGGGGGGCAGAAAAAAATTGTTTCATGGTTGATGGAAAAACCTGTGTATTACTGAAGAGTAAGCAAAATGCATTCACACACAGGAAGTTGATAAAGCTCAGACAATTTAAAGGGTAAAACCTTAGTCTAACGTCTCTCTTTAATATCTCATGAAGGTCTGTGTGTTTTACTTTATCATTCTCTATGACCCTTTGATATTTTTAGACTTCATCTCTCCTAACTCTTTTACTTACTGCAACAAAAATTACATGAATGTAGACAAATAAGTTTCACAAGCCTACATCAGTTAATAATTTTAATGTCCCATTTTTGTGATATCTCACTGTTATGTGCAACATATCAACTGTTTTACACCCCCCCCCCAAAAAAAAAAAAAAAAAAAAAAAAAAAAAAAAAAAAAAAGAGTGTCTTTATCTACGTAACCCAGTCTTTTCAGCTCATAAGGTCCTACTTTCATTGTGTACCAGAATCCAAACTCTTGGAGATATGATTGAGAAACTCACATACATAATTCATGAGATCTGAAGATGATTTTCCAATGAAAGTCATAGGATTTTGCAAAAAACATAAGCTATCCAGTCTGTATCCACCAACATTCACACTAGCATATCAGGAGGACAGTGCTAATGACACCACCAGTCTACATGCTGAGGTCTTTAAGATGGCACAAACACAATTCTTTATACAATTCAAGAAGAAAATTTTGACTGTGTCTTGTCTGGGGAATGTGCTGGTCACAGTGCGAGTACACTTCACTATATCCATGATCATGGAAATGTTATGTCAAAGCATCCAGCACTTTGTGGAATGGGGCTCTGTTCTATTGAAATGTGATATGGAGCTACCAGTGTGAAAACTGAGAATTGTATTTGTTCAGCCTGTCTATACCAGGTGGTCATAAACAGTCTGAAAAGCTTGTTGGGCAATGCAGAGTAGGTTGTGCTGAGAAATGAGTGTTAAGAAAAAAATTCAGTATGTTGTTCTATTTCTAAGCTAATGAGTGTTGAACTCAGCCAACTAAGCTATTGCACATGCAATTCAAGTGGTCCACCTGAGATGGTGTCACTAAACCTGTTCTTCATTTGCTTTCTTAAAATCACTACATGAAAGTGATACAAATATTTGGACATTGGTCAGTAGTAAAGATTGAACGTGAGCCAATGTTGAGCACTTTCATGTGCCGTCATCTACGCTTTGAGAATAACTGATACTAATTGTACCTAGTGGGCCTCTTGATTAACACACTCAACAGCCTGATTAACTAACTTCAATGTCGATTAACTTGGAAATGGCGTAACAAATAAAATTTTTTTCTAAACAATTATTTTTCAGTACAACCTACCGTGCAACAGCCTTAAAAGTTTCCTGATCATCCTGTATAGAGAGTGTCGCAAAATATTTATTTTTGTCTGTTGGGCCATAGTGTGGGGTGACAGATTCTTGTTGTATTTATATTATAGCAGACAACGTGAAATTTAATACTGGTGGTTTTGAAAGTCCTTTCCCTCTGCAGCAATGAGTGTGTAGAACTTTGAACTGAGTTCTGTGATGACTTTCTGAAGAGTATAACTTTTGACTGCATGAATCTCTCTGGAAATTGCAGTACTAAGGTCCTGGAATTTTTCTGGTGCATCTCTGAAGACTGTCCTTTAGATAATCATATGAAATAGTCACACAGGTTGAGTCTGGGGCTATAAGGGGGCCATTCCACATCATGTTCAATTAATGCTAAGGCGTCCAGGGTAATAATCTGATATCTGAATGTTGCCTGAAGAAAATCAAAGATATCCACAGTATGGTGTGGACATGCTCCACTCTGCATGAACCAGTAGTTTCAGAGTATTCTATGGTGGCATGTTCCAGGATGTGTCCATATTGGACTGCTAAGACAGGTGAATAAAAATGGGCCCAATAATGCAATGCGCATTGATTGTGCAGACAAAACTGACTTTTTGTAGATGAAGTGGAGTATTAGCTTGAATGTATGGATTCACAGTGGCACCAATTCTCCACGTTGACATACTCGTGGGTGGGTAAGTGTGCTTCACCCCTGAACCACTTCTAATCCTTATCTTCTCTTCCATTTTCAGAGGCCTCAATTATCTCATTTGCAGAAGAATATCAATGTTCCACATCACTGTCCTTCAAATGTTGATACAGTTGACTTTTGTAAGGAAAAGGGTTAAAGTTTCTCTTTCATTATTTGTTGGAGAGACCATCACAACATCCCGAGTTGCTGTGCTACATGTCAAGTTGATGTAGTTGTCTCCTCCTTGAATAGGGCTCTCACTCATACACATTCACCAGTGTTACAACAGGCTGCTTATTGAGAGTAGCCCTTTCTGTAATCATGCAGGGATTCAGTCTGTTCAAAATGTTTTATCAATCTGTAGGGAGAGAGAGAGAGAATACGATACAAAATCTATATTGGAGAATACTTAAATTTTGTCATCACAAGTGGACTTCCATTCTGTTCTAAAATCCCACTTTAAAATATTCATTCTTGAAGGTACTGTTCTGAGACCAAATGTGCTGTTGATTGCATGTCTGACATCAAAGTTATATCCAAAATTTACATAAAAGTCTTATGATAAAGAAATGCTTTTATTTTGAAATGTGAATACAAACATCAGTGAAAAGCTATAGAATTTTCAGAAGTACAGTATAACAATATCACTAGGAGAGCCATTTATGGCATATGATTAAACTACTGCAGACAAATACTTTCTAACACCTATTTGGCACTACCCTGTATGTTGTTACTGTGATAGTCATCTTGGAAAGATAAATGACTCAAATCCATTTTAGATTTAAGCAATAACTGTTTCCAAAATGTGAAACATGATGTCATTGGAGAAGATTACATTTCTCAGAAGACTGCTGAGTCATGTGTAAAATTACACCAGTATCACATGCCTTTGGGCAGCAGTTTCTGCAGGATGTGTACTCCCATGCAAGCAGCCTCAAGATACTGTTTAGAGATGATATGTTCTGTTATTGCAGACATCTGAAATTTCATTGGAGCCTGTTGGAAAGACTTCCTTGGTCTGTAAACAGATTTCTGGTGGATACCCTCTACTTCTTCACAAGAATCATGTTTCTTTCTCCATGTCTTATCTTATTGATTTTGAGGAAGTAGGGGAGGGGGGGGGGGTAATTTTTGGTCTTCCTACAGTACTCTGTTACTAAATATGGATCCGGGGACGCACCAGTTGCCAAGCACCTGCATGTGCGCAGCAATATTTAGTACCTCCTTCCAAGAGGATCAAACTGTGAGCTCTCTCCATAATTTTGAATGCATCAGTCACTTTACATGTAACACACTGATTGTTTGTACCCCTCTTGCACCCCCCGCCCCCCCCCCCCCCAAAAAAAAGGTGAATATCTCTCTTTTCTCATGGTATTCATGGGTTCTGATTATGGTCAGCCCAAGTGAATGCACTACAGCTGGTTTTGGTGGCACCACTGGTGAATCTATCAGCATTCATGTAAAGTGGCAGCCCTGTGTTCTCCTGATGGGTGGGGATCCATCCCAGGAGCCGTCTGAACATCTACCCCTGTGCTAGGTTTCCTTTATGGAAGCTACATCAGTATGGCAGAAACTGCAGATGTTGTTACAGCCAAAGAAGATGGAGGATGGTCCAAGGTTACTTGCCATGGAGAAGTTATGGCAGTACTTTGTCAGTGACAGACATCACTGTACGTACTAAAAAAATTGTTAGAGTGGCTTCACCAATAGAAGACTGCATTGCTGCTTTCAACTTTTCCTTCAAACTTTGAATTGTCCACTCAGTCTTACCAATTGCCTGATGAAGAAAAGGAACATTGTTGAGACACTGTATGCCATATTGTGTGCAAAACTCTGCAAATGGTGAAAGAGGTGAACTAAAGGCCATTATCAGTCACCATGGCCCGTGGAATATATTATCATGACATAAATGGAAATGTTGAGAAAGAGTCTATGAGTAGCTACTTCAAATTGAGAAAGAACCAGCAAAGTTTCATGAACTCAGACCAAAGGAGCGGAAGGCTGGGACTAGGATGAAAAGACTTATGGAGATTTTGCCTGCTGGGGGATGCCTTGATGTTTTTATAAATGGCAAACTAGCCAGAAAGCGTGCTGGTGGGCCATGCTCTTTATCCATGTGACACCTATTGACCTCCATGAAGCAGGATCAGGACCCAAGTGCAGAGTGAGGGTGGGAGCACCACTAAGAGAGCCTTATTCTCAGTGAGAATAACTGAAAGCCGATGTTTCAAAACAAAGCTGCATGCCCTCAGGAAAACTAACAGCTGTAGTTTCCTGTCACTTTTGGCTGTTTGTAGTACCATCACAGCAAAGCTAATGTCTTATGGCATTACATTTTGGGACAACTCTTCATTGAAAAAGAGCTTTAGTTTTAGTTGTTACCTACAGCTGCACTCGTATAGCAGTAGTTTTGTTATAATGAGTGATGGTGAGTAAGCAAGCTACTGTATGTGCAACAACATATGCTGCCCTCACATGTCCACCTGTTTGGGTGAACATAGCTTATGATGTGTGCCCCGCTCACCCCCCCTCCCAGGCTGTGCTAACACAAGTGTAGTGTCACTAACAAGCAGTGCATACAGGGGGCATGGGCAGGAGTGCACACCTATGCATTATCCTATTGAAATAGCTATACATTATGCAACAAATAGTGTGAAAGTATGAATTAAACACACTGAAGATTCTATAAGCATTATATTCATTACTTGAAATTGTATCATGTAGCACCTGTCCAATTAAAAAAAAAAAGAGCATTTACAAAACATGGAAAATCCAAACTGGAATGTAAAAATATTACAAAAAGGATAGTTGCCCTCACCATGTAGTGGAGATGCTGAGTAACAGATAGGTACAATAAAAAGACTGTCAGAAAGTAAGTTTCCAGCCAACAAGGCCTTTGTCAACTCCCCCCCCCCCCTTCCCACACACACACACACACACACACACACACACACACACACACACACACACACACACACTCGCAAATGCAATTCGCACACACGTCACCACAATCTCTGTCAGCTGGAGCCTGACTGGGAGCAGCAGCACATAATGTGAGAGGCAACCGGGTGGGAGTAAGGAGGTGGAGAGAGCAGGGAGGGGGAGGGACAGCAGATTAGTGGTGAGGGTCGGTAAAGTGCTGCTAGTGGGAGTGTGCAGGGGCAAGGTGGAGAGCATTTTCACAAATATGATAGAGATCAAAAGTAAGAAAGTAAATATACGGTATATACGCCCCAGAAATACCGGTAAAAAAAACGGGAATTTTTCATCCGGGAGAAAACTGTGAAGAACAAGGGAATTTTTTAGAATTCCGGAAATTTTTCAGTGAAATTTTTGTAATTTTGACTGCTACGAACTGATAGTCTAACAAAGAATATTACTGTAAACTGCTACAGCAGAATTACACTGCAGCAATAAAACATAAACGAGAGGGGAAAAAAGTAAAGTAAAACTTCAAGTTGCAAAGGAAATGCGCCATTTACAACAAAACACATTGAACACACAAGCGTCTTCCAACAGCAAAATGTGTTAAAGGCATTTGGACAAAAGACTATGCAATACTTAACAACAATCTTAAGAAACTGCTTGCGATGAGCGTGATGTCACAATTGTTTGCAGTAGCTTTGGAGCAGTTGCCAGTGGGCTCATGTGCCTGTGCAGTTGAGTTGCGTATGAGCAGTACATTCTCCTGCTTCTGGGTACTTGAAATGTGATTGTTGGCTGTATCGGCTGCAGAAAGCAGCCAGACGCTACCCGGAAAAATTTTTCTGACACGCATTGTTTACGATTAGTGATTTTTCTGTTTCCTCTTCATTTACAGCTCTCACATCAAATGAAAACGAAACGGATTTCTATGGCCGGGAGTCATAAGTTGAATTAAAATACATTTACATAATTATGGAAGGCTAAAAGACGTTATTAGTTTCAGTTTTTTGGTTTTGTTTTATTTCTAGGTTTTTAACAGTCAAGCCTTGCAGAACTATGAAGTTATTTTTGTTGGTTTGCCAAAGGCAGTCAGTTTATTTGAAACGAAGCGGCTCATTCCAGACTATTGTCTAGTTTCAACCTTTTGCTGGATATCAAGCGCACATTTTCATCTTCTGGTATGTATGGCATTATGTCATAATAAAGAACCAAACATGAGATAATGCAGTACTGGTACTCCAAGAAAATGAACATCACAAAAACCACACTGAAAAGCTTAATATCTGATTAGGGCTTACTTCATTGTGAATCTGGACATGAATGTGCACTTTAAGCTGAATCATGCATTTTAATACAGCTTATGAAGTTCCGATGCTCGTGGAGTTCCCCTGATGTCTTGTTTCCTTTATGACATAATTGAAGTTAATGATTTATACGTACGGTCTTCCTATGTCATCAGGTTGGAACTTACTTCTTTGTGAATCTGAACATATGAATGTATACTTTAAGAAGATTATGTATTTTAGTATGGTTTATGAAATGCCGATGCTCTGGGAGAATCACCTGATGTCCCGTTTCTTTTGTGACGTAATGTAAGATCTCTTAATGTTTAAACTTATGAACATACAGGCTTCCTACATCATTGTAGCTGCGCATGCTCAGTAATGATTGTTTTCTGGTGGTCAATGGCAACTGCTGAAACGAACCTGTTTGTAATAGCTTGCTGGAAAATATTGCAAATGGTGGTTTGAAAAGCGTCACTTGCAGTGTAATTTTCCTTTTACACAAGATGATTGATAATTTCCAAGAATGATTAACCTGTCGAAGTCACAGGGTCCAAATGATACATATCGAATGTGCGATCAAATTCGATCATCGACCCCGCCAGAGTCGCATGATCGATTTACGATGGCATGTTCCATATGTATCATTTGGACCCTGCGACTTCGACAGGCAATCATTCTTGGAAATTGCCAGATGAATTATGTTGCATATTAGAATGTGCGATGAATTTCTTAAATCACAGAGAGAGTGACTCTCATTTAAAACTTAACACATTGCGGACCAGCCACTTGAAGAATTTTGAGCCCAGAAGACCAGACATTTATGTCATTATTTAAAATTTTACTGGCACATTTGTGTCATGTATCTTAAAGTGTAACCCTTAAAAAAGACCAATTTATATGTGAAAGGTTAGCTTTTCTGGTGGCTATTTGATCTTCAGGACCAGTGTTATATGTTAAAGCGTAGCTTTTCTTGTAGCCACACGTGTACATTAATTTAAACCATCAACTGTTCCTACTTGTGTGTTCGCATTACTTAACAGTGATGTTGCTGTTGACTGATTACAGCACATGGTCTATGCTCTGAATATCTACTTTCATTGGCTGGTGAGATCATGTAACATGAGTTATGATTGACTCACCGTAGTGCATCGCAATGAGTTATGACTGACTCACCCTAGTGCATCGCAATTTGAAAATACGAAGCGTACTTGTTGCTGCACATCATATCCCCCCCCCCCCCCCCCCCCCCACACACACACACACACACACACACACACACACACACACACACACACTTGTGGTCGTTTACTAATGTGCTGGAAAGGTTACAATCTTATACAACACACAGAAAAGTATTCACAATAAGGGCAGATATATTAAGACAATATTATTTTGTCCATTCTCTGTGGTCATTATAAAAAAAAATCTCCGATAAAATATGGTGGGTGTTTTTTCAAGTCCTGTGCAGTTGTCCTTTTGAAAAGACCTAGTAGCAGAGATTGCACTTCTCAGTCCAGTGTATTGAACATTTTTAGGGCTACCACTGGAAAACACTCTTGCATTCCAGTCAGCTGACAACTTGGTACTTCAATGTTCCTCTTGTTGCAGGTGTCGTGATTATGAATGTCTTGCCTCATGCTGAAATCACCTTGGTTTTCCTTTACACTGCTGAGGCATAGAAATACACATTGGCTGACTACTGTCATTATCCGTAACCTGGTAAATATAGGTTTGCAGTGCGCCTGGTTTTTACTCGATGTAATGATCCTGACAGCTTCTTTTTGGGGTAGGATCTTTAAAGAAAGGTTTGCATGGTTTTCTGCTGCTCACTTGTTTCATTATTTTTGTAATTGCCTTTTGTTTCCTGAAAACTGTTATGGCCTGGTCTACATATCTCCAGAAAATGATACCGTACTTCAGTATTGAATGTACACAAGCAAAGTATATACCCCTAACTGTTTCTGCACTAGTATTGTTGCAGAGAATTCTTACTACATAGCCCATTTTTGCTAGTTTTGAATTTAGGGATGTGATATGAGTGCTCTATTTAAGATTTTCCTGGATATGAATCCCAAGAAATTTAGTTTCATTGACAGCACTAATGTTTTCGTTATCTATACATATTACAGGTTGTGCTGGATTTTTATTTTGATCAGTGTGGAAATTCATGAGTATTGTTTTTCCAATCTGGCTGCACTTTCCAACCATAAGTACATTCTCAATATTAAAAACTTCGATATACAGTATTAATCTTCCACAACAATATTTGATAGTTCATTATGAAAGAGCTTTCAACTTTTTAGGGCATCTTCAGATAACTTAATGCTAAACAGGTAGTCCATGCAACATCAGCAACAGTTCACAGCTGTTCAAAGATTATTTTTCGAAGATATGAGACATTTTACAACTATATATTGATACTAAAACACAATTATAATTAAATTCAGAAAGAAGCTCTAAACAATTTAATCTCAAATAAATCTTATATTCAGAGAGTAAAAGTATAGGCTCACGCAAATAAGATGGGCAAGTTTCAGAATTACAGACCAGAATCAAACTTTATTTTATAAAATTAAAATGACTTGTGTACAGCTTCAAGCATATGGCAAATCTCTCTGCCAATTTGTTAAACAACTTTGTATCATCCTGTATTAAAGCCAAAAAACAAAACAAATACATTCAAAGCAGATTTTATGATGACGAAGTTAAAATCGACTATCAATCATCTGGACTTGTTGGGCAAGAAGTGACAGAATTAGTCAGTCGATCTGTTGAACAAACAGTTCTTCCCCAGTTTCTGTTTTCTATTTGCACATGTGTGTTATTGTTTGCATTAACAGTAAACAAAAAAACCACATATGGTATCATTATGGTCTGCATTTTGTTTTTTTTTGTAGTGAATTGTACATGCCATTGAAATGAATGTAGTAACAAGTCAAAGCAGCCTAGCATATCATATTTCTTCAGTCAGCAACAAAAAGTTATTATATCCAATGAGGACATTACAACATCTCTGTCTATAACTGCAGAGGATAGTTTTCATGATACAGAAAGTGAAGTAGAAAAAGGTGAAAGGCATTTGAGATAATAAATAATGTTGCAGCAAGAGAAGATTTTTTTTACATAACAAACAGAAAAAAATGTGCTTGATGGTGATGAAATCGAAGTTGGAAAAGAATTGAAACAGTTGGGAAAAAGAAAAAGCCAGTAAAAATAAAGATACAGATTTATTTTCTATTCCTAGCGGTAGCACCGGCAGAAATAATCCATCTGCTTCAGTTTGTGATATATCTACAAAACCTACTGATGAACCAAAACAACCTCCATTAAGGCATCTTCCTTTCTGCTTTTTAGGAGACAAGAAAAGAAATTTCCAGTTAGGTTAGTCCAAAATTCATCCATGGTTAGAATATAGTATAACATAGTACCATAAGTGATGTTGCACTTTGTTTTATCTATTGGTTTTTCCATTCCCAAAATCAGTCCACAAAAAGCAAATTGTGAATTTCTTACTTTTGAAATTGGAAAGGCATTGAACCCCAGCTTTAAGCAGTTTGAGAACAGCTTCATACATAAAAACTCTGTAGTTGCTTGGGAGTCTTTCAAAAGTTTAAAAAGTAAGTTTGTAAGAAATGCATCAGTTGCTCCTTTGCTAGATGAAATATGATCTAGAAGTTCAGGAAATCAGAGGATACATAGAAATGATTATCAGTATACTTTGATACACAGCCCTTCAAGGAACAGTTGAAAGAGGTCATAATGAATCGAAAGATAGCACAAACAAGGGAAATTGCTTAAGAGTTAATGAAACTTATATGAAAAAAGATCCAAGTTTTAGGAAAAACTTCAATTCACACATGTTGATATTCAATAAGAAATTCTTAGCACCATGAGTAATGTGCTAGAATTTATTTCAGATTAAGTGAAAGAAGCCCCGTATTTTCTTCAAATAGTTGACAAGTCAAAAGATTGTTCAAAAACTAAGCAACTATCAATTGTCATTCAGTATTATTTAGAAAGTAACATATACAAAAGCTATGGAATCAATTTAAATGAATGTGTTGCACAAACATATGATGGAGCTGCAGCTGCAGTCATGAGTGATTCTCATCTACATACACTGTATGAACCATAAGTTGAATCTCATCATAATAGCAACTTGTAAAGGGATCAAGTTGAGCTACAGATATTTTTATGACACTACACAGAATATGAGTGGATAAGCATAGCATTAAATGTATATTGATGCACAATAAAAACAAAGACTGGAAAAGTGGAACTGAAGAAGTTGAGTGACACTAAATGGACTTGTTAGGATGATTCTTGTTTGGCTGTAAACAAGACAGCTGAAGCTACTGTTGTAACCATAATAAACATTTAAACAGAAAATACAGAACAAGCTGCAAAAGCATCAGGATTTACTGCAAAGTTAAACTTTTACTGTATATTTCATTTTGGATCAGACTCAGGGTTCACTTATGTATGAAAGGAAAGTGTAGATATTACAACAAAAATAGGGGCTGACATTCTCACTGAGTCTCCCATAAGTCCAACCCCTCGTCCAAGTCGTGGGAGATGGGCAACGGCACAAAGTAGGGGACTGCCTATAGGGGCGATGTACAGCGGGGACTTCGTGTGCCCCAGGACCGCTACGGTAGCTGGGAAGGCCCTATGGGAACCCTGAAACGTGACGGCTAACGGGGCTCTGGTGAAGCTGCGATAGGCCTAGCAAGCCAGTAGTGGATAAATCAACTGCTTTCAAAAAGGGAACATGCCTCGGATCACGGAACGGATTTAAAGGAAACCGACCAAGCAATGGAAAAGGATTACGAGATGGTTTACGACTGGGCACCTTAAACGTAAGGACTCTAACTGGGAAGTTAGAAGAAATTGTAGAAATGATGGAAAGGAGGAAATTGGACATCTTGGGACTTGCTGAGACTAGGTGGAGAGGAGTTGGTGAAAAACCACTAAGTAAAGGATGTAAACTGTACTGAATAGGGAATGAGAGGGGAAGAAATGGAGTGGCAGTAGTGGTCAGAGAGGGTCTGCAGGAGGAGGTGGAAGGTATCAATGATCGAATGATAAAAGCCAGAGTACGAGTGAAAGGAAAAAGCATTGAAATCATCCAAGCATATGCCCCACAGGTGGGGTGTACAAAAAAGGAGAAGGAGGAATTTGAAGATGACATGCAAAAGCAGCTAAATGGAGGTAATTAGATTATAATAGGGGACCTCAATGCACATGTTGGCACAGATAGGAAAGGATTCGAGGAGATAATGGGACCAGAGGGCTGGGGGAACCGAAATAGAGAAGGAAAATTGTTGCTGGAATTCTGCAAGAGGAATGGGCTGGCGATCGCAAATTCCTGGTACAAGAAGAGAAGTAGCCACAAAATAACTTGGTACAGTGGAGACTGGTCCCAAACTTCAGTAGTAGACTATGTACTAGTGGATAGGCAGATGATGAGCAGCCTCACAGATGTTAAGGTCATTCCATCTGAGGCCTTAGACAGTGACCATCGGCTGTTGGTAGCCACCCTGAGAGAGAAAAAAGATAGGAGGGCAACAAACATACAGGAGAAAAGGTTGAAGACATGGATGCTGAAAGAGGATGAACGGAGGACCCAGTACCAGACACTGATCAGGAAGAAGCTGCCAAAGGAAGATCAGAGAACAGTGGAAGAAGAATGGGGAGATTTTAAGAGGGCTCTAGCTGAGGCAGCTGAGATTGTGTGCGGAAGAACTAGCACAAAGAGGAGAAGTAAGGAAACCCCATGATGGAACAACATATGTAAAGAGGCAGTACTTTGAAAGAAGAAAGCCTTCAGAGAATGGTTCCAGACCCGAACAGAGGAAGCTAGGGTAAAATATAAGGAAAGCAAGAAAGCGGCACAGACCATAGTAAGGGCGGAGAAGAAGAAATGGATGGAAAAATGGACAAGAATGTTAGAAGAGGACAGTGAAGGGAACAAAAAAGTACTTTACACCATGGTAAGAAATAAGAGGAACGACAGAAGCGAGTGCCTGATGATCATGGATAATAATGGAAGAGTTGTGGAGGAAATGCATGAGCTCAAAAAGATTTGGAAGGAGTACTTTGAAGATCTGTTGAATGCCGTCAAGCGGGTAACTAACAGCGATGGAGAGCCTAAGGCAGCAGATGATTATAATAGTGGGGAAATTGATGATCTAACTTGGAATGAAGTGGAAGAAGCCATAAAGAGGATGAAAGGGGGAAAGGCACCAGGTTGGGACGAAGTAACAGTGGATATGATACGAGCAGCAGGAGAAGTAGGAACCCAGTGGCTATACAGAGTGCTGAGGGTGGTGTGGAAGGAGAACAGAATTCCTGAGGATTGGAAGAAAGGAATTATAGTCCCGATCTTCAAGAAAGGGGATAAAAGGAGATGTGAGAACTACAGAGGAATCACCCTGCTATGCCACTGTGGAAAAATCTATGAAAAGATCCTGGAGAAGAGAATAAGAAGCAGTATTGAAAGTAGACTGCAAGAGGAGCAGTATGGTTTCAGACCGGGAAGATCAACAACGGACCTCATATTTGCGGTCAGGCAACTGCAGGAAAGGCACTATGAGTACGGGAAGGACTTAATCATGGCCTTTTTAGATATTGAGAAGGCATATGACAGTATCTATAGGGACAAGCTCTGGGATGTGCTGAACGCAAAAGGGATAGATGAAGAGATAACACGAAAAGTCAGAAAAATGTATGAGGGAAGTGAGAGTTGTGTGAAAGTGGGGAGGGAACGTACTGCATGGTTCAAGCTGGAAAATGGGCTGCGACAGGGAAGTGCACTTTCGCCTTTATTGTTTATTATTGTTATGGATGAAATCCTACAGCAAGTATCAGATGCAATTGGAGATCATAAAATGAAAGCAGTGCTTTTTGCCGATGACCTGATGTTATGGGGAAATTGTGAGAAGGAGGTGCAAGAGCAGTTAGATGTATGGGAGGCATACAGAAGTGAGACATGGGTAATGCACAAAAGCGACAAAAGTAGAATACAAGCTAGTGAAATGAAATGAAGTTCCAGAGGAGCAGGTTGAGTGTAACAAGACGAGACAGATTGCGAAATGTGTATGTGAGGGAAAGACTAAAGGAGGAACCAGTACAGGACAGGATAGAAAAATTAAGACTGCAGTGGTATGGACACATGAAGAGAATGGATGAGGGAAGAATTCCAAAGAGGATGTTTGATCTGCAACTGGAGGGGAAGAGGCTCAGGGGAAGACCAAGAGATAGATGGGTGAAGGGAGTGAAGGAATGTGTGACGAGAAGAGGAGAGAACTGGACGAAGGTGGAAGAGGGGGAATGCTGGAAAGACAGAACACGATGGAGAGGCTTGTGTTCCCGACAGACCCAGCCAGTGGCTGGAAACTGTCCAAGATGATGATGATTCTCACTGAATTCTCTTATCTTGGTAGAATTCAAAAGTTGCCAAAACATTTTGTGGAATACATTTGTGATGTGCTGCATGAAGACAGGCTAGAACCTATATGACCAACTAATTCCAAATCTTTAGTATTTGATGAAGTTTCGCAGTGAAACAGAGAGATGTTTATTTCAAACTCTGGAATGTTTAGAGAAATCACTTTTCTAAACCCAAAAAGTGTAAATTTTGTTGATAAACAAATGTTACTGCCATTGACACAAAATTATTCTCTCAGCACTGAATCATTGGAGGTAGATATAAAGATATTAAAAAATGTTTTTATGAGACATGAACAGCAAACCAGAGTGGAGACTGATAATTTTCTTCCATTGATCAAGTTGTTAGAGCAATATAAACTTGTATGACATGATTTGTAGAAATTAAGCCAAATAGCAGTGACTACTTCAGCTTCCTCTGCAGCATTTGAAAGAACATTTTCATGGATGCAGGATGTTTCAGTACAATAACGGAAAGTGATTTTCAGTATTTTGCTGCCACCAGGAAGTACACATATCGAAAAATATAGTTTATATATGTGGGAAATGGGATACCAGCAGTGTGATAACAGAAAAGTGACACAGCATAGAGATACAATTTCCACACTATTTATTAGAAGGACTTGTAAGTTTTACACAAGCATACAGAGCATACTAACTCCTAGTGCCTTGTGGAGCAGTAATCCTCATTTACAAAGTCAGAGATGTTATGCTGCTACCGGCCATTTTTATGTCTGTGCAAACATGTGCGACTAAGCCAGCCTAGTCAGTCCTGGTCTGTGGGGGCTGTTTCATGTGCAAAGATTTCAGCAGGTAGAGTGAGAGGCTCGTCATACAGTATTTCTGACAGCAATGCATTGAGGTCATCTTTGTGTACTGTGCGAACACCCAGGAAAATGCATGGAAGGGCCTCCACCCATGATTCTGAGTGGCATATTAGAGCACCTTTCATCATCTGATGCCACTGTTCCATGAGGCCATTGGTTTGGGGGTAGTAGGCTGTTGTGTGGAACCAGTGGCGTCCGTATAGGTGGCAAAAGTCACCGAACAGTTGGAATTCAAGCTGCTGACATTAAGGAGGCCAGGCAGTTGAATCTGTCAATCTGACTGTTGACAAAAGGTTTTGCTACACTCTCTGCTGACACATTGGAAATGGGTGTGGCCTCCACCCATCATGTCATGCAATCTATAATTGACAGAATGTAATGGTAAGCAAGCGATTTGAGGAGTGGCCCTACAATGTCAATGTGAAGGTGCTGGATTTGCCCCTTTGGAATTAGGAATGTAACAAAGGGGGGCTGTGTGTGATGGCCGATTTTTGACTGCTGGCACAGAATGCAAGTCCTGTTCCATACGGCACAATCCTTTTTAATATTAGGCCAGACAAACCGTTCTGTGATGAGGTGTGCTGTAGGGTGAATGCCCGGATGTGCAAGGTTGTGGGTAAGGTGAAAAATTGTTCTGTGATATAGCACTGGGACAACTGGTCAGACCCATCCATTTGAAATGTCACACCAAACTCGTTTGGTCATGCCAGATAGTGTGCATTGTGGCAATTGGAGTCCAGTGTCTGGTTTCTTAAACAAGCTGTGGAGATCAGAATCTGTTACTTGTGCATCTTCCATTCTATCAAAGTCCAACTGTGCTGATGTAGCAGTCTTCCCTGCTGCAAAATCTAGGTGGCAGAATCTCCTGGGTGCAGAATCCACCAACAGGTTATGGAACGCATCTGCCTATGTACAATGGCCTATATGTATATGGTAAGGGATGTCCCTTCAACATCATCTTGAAAGTGACAAATTGCTTCACATGTGGCTAGTAGTTTGTGGTCAGATGTGGACCATTTTTTCTGGGTGTCAATGAGTTTGTGTGAGGAAAACCTGAGGGGCTGACATCCAAACCTCGAGATATCAGACACTCAGATTGGTACCAAATGTTGTACATCGATAGAGTATCAACCAAAACACCGATTTAGTATGGGCTAAGTGCTGTCGTCGAGTAGAACATATATAAATGTTAATTGAAAGTAACACCAGAACTACAGACCAAAAGTGTATCTGTGAGTCATAGTTTTGTAGATCTCGCGTGGATGAGTTGGTAGAGTGTGAGGCCACCGTACCAAATGTCCTGCATTCAAACCCCATTGTTGTTTTAATTGTTTATGCATGAAACTGTTGTATGGGAGAACATTTTCCTGACATTTAAAAGGACTTTGTTAGCAATGTACTTTTGACAGTCTGCTTTCACTTTGTTAGTTGAAAAGTGCAAACCTTTAGAGTCTATTTGTATAGATAGATGTGGTGTTCTGTTGGACATGTGCAACAGAACAAACACCACTGGTAATATGATTTACCCATATCTCTGTTGTAAAGCTCTGCAATGTGAAATGTCTGGTATGCGATGACGTCACGGCTGTTAAAACTTTCCAGCCCTGGAACTTTATTGACTTTAGGTACACGGACAAGGGCTACGGTTACCCATCCATTACCATGCTGCAAAGTATCACTGTTGCTAGTAGTAAAGTTCAGAACTCCACCACAGAACACTGATGGACCATGCTGGATGACTTGTGCACCTCTATATATATATATATATATATATATATATATATATATATATATATATATATCTGCTTGTGTCTGTATATGTGTGGATGGATATGTGTGTATGTGTGTGTGTGTGTGTGTGTGTGTGTGCGCGAGTGTATACCCGTCCTTTTTTCCCCCTAAGGTAAGTCTTTCCGCTGCCGGGATTGGAATGGCTCCTTACCCTCTCCCTTAAAACCCACTTCCTTTCGTCTTTCCCTCTCCTTCCCTCTTTCCTGATGAGGCAACAGTTTGTTGCGAAAGCTTGAATTTTGTGTGTATGTATGTGTCTGGCTGTGTTTCTATCGACCTGCCAGCGCTTTCGTATGGTAAGTCACATCATCTTTGTTTTTAAATATATTTTTCCCGCATGGAATGTTTCCCTCTATTTTTTATATATATATATATATATATACACACACCATGCGTACAGCAATCTAATGCTCTGGTGACATCTCCACAGAAGCTATACAAGATATTAGTTGCTTACAGGTATGCTTTTCCTGTGATCTGTAGTTCTTGTGTTACTTTTAATTAATGTTTAGGCCTGGTCTGCTGAATGGCAGCACATAATATGACCTAAATAGTCTTGGTTGGTACTCTGTCAACATACAATGTTTGGTACCAATCTGAATGTCTGACATCTAGAGGTTTGCATGTGAGTGATTCCACCAATCTCTTGTTGTAAAGCAGCCCTGATCATGTGAATGCTGGCATAAGATGTGATATTTAGATATGCAGCCCATGATGGGTGGGCGAGGGTTGGGGTGTGTAACAGGCGTTCTTTTATTTTGTTGAAGGCTGCTTGCATTTGTGGTGTCTCATCAATGTGTCATTCACAGGATATATTCTTGCCGTGCAATGCTTGGGTGAATAGTAGCCAAGTCTCAGCTGCACGTGGCACTTGGTCCTTTAGAAATTTATGACCCCCAAAAACCTATGCAACTCTTGCTAGTTGCTGGGAAGTGGGAGAAGGTGTTTTCTCAGCAGTAGGATGCACCCCAGATGTGTTGACATAGTGTCAGACAAAGGTCACTCAGGGTGGTTAGAGTGGGCACTTGTCATTGTTTATCATGACCTAGTGAGAGGCCAGTGTATGAAGGATGATATGCACTTGGTTGTCATGGTTTAGCATGTACTGTGAAAAGATTATGACATCATCTAGGTAAGTGTAACAAAAGGCAAATTGAACAGTATGCTATGAATAAGTGTTTGCCATATCTGTCTGTCTTTTTAGCCCATACAGCAAATAGAGATGACACAGAAAATTTATGCCGTGACCAAGACTTGGGAAAAAATACGTGAGGTCAGAATGGGGAACTGTCAATGATTGTGTGGGCATTAAGAAAGTAGTAGTTGCTGCATAGGCTCCAAGTACTGTTCTTTTTAGAAACTTGTTTAATTAGGGAGGTGCAAGCACTGTCTAATGTCCTGAGGATGCTAGCTCACATAAGTTCATCCACTGCAGCTTTAGCCATTTTAAGTTTTTGTGAAGCTACACAATAGGGATGATGACAGACAGGGATATCTGGTGTGGTTGTAACATGATTGTCTGTACCATCCCACATAGCACAGATTGTGTGTGGTCTAATGTGTGTGCATGGAGCGAGTCCGGGAAGTGGGTGTAACGTGATTCACCATCACCATTAATGTCACAAGGCATTGCCTCATGAGTGCACTGGACTGGGAGTGTTGTACTCCACTAACTTGAGAAGAGTGGCAGTGCCATGGTAATGATAAGTGTCGAGATGATGAAGATCATCGAGATGATGTTGAGCCGTGTGTAGCAGTGCAGTAGCATCCACGACTTGTTGCTGTAGTTATTCTTTAGTGAGTTGTGTGACCTCATTGTCATCATGTAATGATGAGTATTTGGGTGCCTTTAAGCATAGCTGATTGAAAAGTGCTTCACTTTGTCGCTTCAGAGGTCAAGTGGTGTGTCGAGCAGTGGCAGTGTGACCAAGGGCAGGGCATAGTTAGAAGGTAGTGTATCACTGACCACACCCCGGATCAACTGCTGGTTGTCCCTTTGTAGTGGGAGGGCACAATTTAAATCTGGCAGTAGTTATTAGTGCCAGAGGAAGTCAGCTCTCAGGACTGGTTCAACTGTCTCTGCCACTAGGAATGTCCAAGGTATTTGAGTGTCTGTGATGAGATCGAGCGTGATGTGTGCAGTTTCAGCAACTGTGATTACAATGTCGTTGGCCATTCATAGGTGCAGCAGCAATGGTGACAGTGTAGCAGGTATGAGAGTAGGTGGTGGAGTGCTCACATCGGCCCTGGTATCAACGAGGAAATACGTGTGTAGGTACCTGTCAGGAATGAATAGTCAGGGACCATCTGCCTGTTGAAATGCTGCATCAGTGGCGATTTTTTGTGGTATGCAGAGTGCAACCATTCCACAAATTGCTGTAGATTTTAATGCTGGGTAATCAACAAGTGTCAGTATACAAACCATTCAATGAAACATTGTCAGTATGGGCTTTTGGAGCCAAGGCTCACTCGTGTACCCTTGATGACTGCACGACACAAAGCTTTATGCCTTGCCTGGGGCCGTCAACACTGGCAGTGGGCTGTTGATGACTGGAAACATGTTGCTTGTTCGGACAAGTCTTGTTTCAAATTGTATCAAGCAGACAGATTTGTAAAGATATGGAGACAACCTCATGAATCCATGGACACCGTGTGTCATCAGGGGACTGTTCAAGCTGGCAGAGGCTCTGTAATCGTGTGAAGTGTTGCAGCTGGAGTGATACAGGACCCCTGATGCATCTAGATACAACTCTGACATGTGACTTGTAGGTAAGCATTCTGTTTGATCTCCTGCATCCATTCATGTCCATTGTGCATTCCGACAGACTTGGGTCCACAGGACAATCTGCCACTCCCCACATCCAGAATTGCTAGAGTGCTTTCAGAAACACTCATCTCAGTTTAAACACTGCTGATGGTCACCAAACTCACCAGACCTCCACCCACTCATACTCTTACTGATTTATTGACAGGCCTGCAAGATCCAAGGTGTCAATTTCCTCCAACAGTACTTCAGACTTTAGTTGATTCCATGCCATGCTGTGTTGCAGCACTTCTGTGTGCTCATGGTCGCCCTACATGATATTAGACACGTGTACCAGTCTCTTTTGTTCTTCAGTGTAGAATCATACCACTTTACACTGTATCCAAATATTTTTACAATTCCAAATACAATATGACTTGCAACTTGCATATATTGGGGGAGAATACTATGGCATTCAGAATTAAAATAAATAACATTACCATTTCCTATTTCACACACACACACACACACACACACACACACACACACACACAAACTACTGGAAGTATAGCAATTTCGTCTTGTCACCATGTCTCACTCTCTAGAAAGCACCATCTCTTTTCACTATTAAAACACATACAGTGTCATTCCCTCTCTTATATCTACTTGTTATTTCAGTCATCTTTATTCCGAAGAATAATACATGAGATATGGGTATACATCAGGTGTTAGTGCAGTGTCAGTATCCACACTGCAGTGGGAGCTTACATTAGGGCACACATCTCATACATTAAATATAAAACAGACAGAAAAACAAATTAAATTACAAATCAAAAAAGAAAATAATTTTGAAGAACAAAGACAGAATTGCTCCTGTAGTAGAGTCCCCAGAAGTAAAGGTTAAGAGCTGAGCACTTCTACCCAATGCCAGCCTGGGCATTGGGTAGGATGGATGGTGTGTTATACTTCATCGCCTTCTCCATATGGCACCAGTCAAGCTGAAAATGGTTGCCGAATATCTGGGCGTCGACCATGTGGGTCTGGTCATCTTTGACCACAAAAACATCAGGCTTGCGGAGTCCTCCTGGTGTACAGTGGTGACTCTCCATTGAGACATCACAGCCCCTTTGTGCTAGTCTGTACGTGTAATACTTCACGAATTAGTCATGTCATTTCATGCAGAACCTGTGTGTTTGTCTGCAAGCCTGGACAACATGACTAGTGGTCTCGACCGCTCTGCAGCCCGCAAGGTAATGGGTGTCAGCCATCTGCCTACAACTTTACCATGCTTTGGAAGGCAAAGCATTTATGAGGGTGCTGATGGCGTTTATATGTAATGCCCAGACAGGAGTCAGCTGGTGTCGGTGAGCCACTGGTGCTGCCCCTGGATAGCAGCAGACTCAGAGAGGGCCACTCCATCAAAGGCGACATGTGGGTGAGCCGTCCACATCTCCTCAACATGCTCCGCCATCTTCAGGAGCTGGCCTTCCCATGTCAAGTGCTGCTCGAGCACTGCAACCTTGCACTGTACCTCACCTAGGCCCATTTGTCTACAGCTGGCCCCATCTTCTGCAATGTCAGGAGTTGTGATCGCCAGAGGGTAGAATCCCCTTGGGCCACAGGAGCATGGAAGTAGCCCAAGGGAGTTTCAGCTGGGAGACAGAACCATCTACTGACAGTTGCTCACACCACGTGGTCCATGTTGTTCAGGGCACCAATCCTGTTGTGACTGAGGACCAGCACATGATACAGGCCTGGCAGCAGCACATGCACAATGGCGTGGAATAGAGGCACTGTTTCCTCTTCAGGAGAGTCTGGGTGATGATGTCCAGCTGCTCCTGCAGATGGCAGTGAGAAATGAGGAGGCACCAACCAGAAGAGGGGAACTGCAGCCCAGGTAGCAGAAGGTCTCACCCATGCTTAGACCTGGAATGGTGGCATTGCCTGCCATGAAGGTGATGGTCTCATCCATCTTCACCTTCTTCTCATGTACTAAGGCCACCAAGGAGAGGGAAAAACAATTCTGCATGTTGGTGTGCAGCCCCAGATGGGGTGGCTTCATTCATGAGGGACTTCAGGCCCCTCTTCATTGATGTGAACAGCAGGACATCATCAGCAAAGGCTGCAGTGTTGACTCTGTGACCTAAAATCCGAGCTTCTATGTGGGAAGGCAGACAATCAAGCAGCACGTCCATGGCCATGTTGAAGAGGAGGGGAGAGAGAGGGTCCCCCTGACAGACACCCCTTGATGGCTGCATGACCACACTTATGATGCCACTGCCTGTTATCACCATTGTGGTGCCCCTGTAGTAGCCCTCAATGTAGTCAGCAAATTCTCTCAGAAGGACATGCACCTTCAGCACAGGTATAGGGCAGCATGGTCTAGCAGGTTGAACACCTTGGACATGTTGAGAGATGCAACAAGAATGGCAGGAGTGAACTGCATAGAGGAAAGCTTGCTCCAAGATGGAAGTGTTTTCCAGCATCCCATCCTGAGTAATGAATGCCCACCGACATTCATCCACAGAACACACACAGCCACACCACACGTGAGGCCAAAACCTTGTGAAAGGTCTTAGCCAGCACCAAGCTTATGGTGACAGATGAAAGTCAGTGGAGAATGCAAATGCAGCCATTTTAGGGAGCAAGGTGGTCCAGGCATGGAGGAAGTAGCCAGGGAGTGCTCTTGCAATGAGGAGATTCATCACCTTCACCATCACATTTCACAGCAGGCATCTTAGCTCGGCAGGAGTTAGGCCATCTGGACCCAGTGTGTAACTCCTGGGTGGCAGGGAAGCTCTTTGGCTGTGACTGGTCTGCATAGGCAATCGAAGTCCACAGGCTAATAGTGCAGCAGGAAGCTGTCACTGGTGTCGCCAGTGGTAGACACTGACTGCTGATGGTGGAGGTTGGCCCAGAAGTCCTGCAGGCCAGAGATGTCATGTGGTGGCTGCAGCACTGCGCTGTCCAGGAGACCCCACACACAATCCTCGGTGCGGGCAAACTTCCACTGGCACTGCTTCCACCACCACTGGGGTGACAGCTGCTGCTGCTTAGGTGGTGGGCATGGTAAATTCTTTTGAATCTCCCACTCCTTAGAGCTGGCAGCAGCAAGGGCATCCTGGAGCATGCCTGAGATGGTAGCAGCCCCAAACAGATAATCTGGTCCAGGGCTGAGAAGTGCTGTGCGGATGCAGGAAGCCCCATGAGATGCTCTCAGTTGGCTGCATCGACACTGGCATCTGGCAGCAGCAATCTGGTAGAGTCATTCTGTCCCCTCCCCTGGTGGTGGTGACCTCTTTGGCCCTGGGTGGGACAACAGTCCCTCCTCGTCCCTCTCCTGCAGGATGGACAGAAACTCCTGCACATGCTATTTGTGTACAGCCACGTCTCTGGCCCTTAATGGCATCGAGTGTCCTGTCAGGAAAGAAAAGAAGAACTGGGAATCCCTCCTGTGGAACAGTTTGGCCTCTGTCCAGACAAGCAAGAGGGCCTCCTCCTCGGTCCACCTCACCATCTTGCAGTCCGTGTTGATCTCTATGTTGGTGGACACCTAGTGTTGTCGACGGCAGTGGACCCCCAAGCCAGACTCTGTAGTGAAAGCACAGTTGCATTCCAGGCAGGTGTGTGCTGTGACTCCTACACAGAACCAGTTGGCTGAGCAGGTGCTCGAATAGTTGGTCTGACACCTCCAGCAGGAGGTCCAATGCCCCTGTTATTTGTACTACTGCCCCCCCCCCCCCCCCCCACTATAAAAGGTACAATGCAAAGGAGGTATAACACTAGCCCCTGGTGCAGTCTTCCACTTGTCAAAATCAACGGGCCCACAAGGAGGAGGGAAGGCTGCAGATGAGGAGAGGCTAAGAGGGCTAGGCCCATGTATTTTTGCATCGCTCACCCAGTAGCTACAGCCCAAGGAAGGAGCCTCACAGCAGCGTCCCAGTCACAAGAAGACTGTACTTCAATCTGGCTAGGTAAATGAACAGCCTCACGGCTATTTTGTACAGGTTATAATGCACCGGTGGGGCTTGAAACAGCTATGCTGTTACGTCTTATAACCTAGCACATCCGAGGAGTAGCTGGCTATCCTCGGCAAATCAGATGGGAAGATCCTTTTCTGTGGGGGTATTTTGTCTTCCTCCAAACAACTCTCATGAACTGGTGGTGCATCTTTATACCAGCTAGGATGGTATTGCTGTTAATTTCTCTTTCAAGAAATTTCCAGCGATAGAATTTCGCCCATATTCTAGCAAATCCTTCCTATTGTACTTCTGCATCTTAAACTCGTGGGCTCAATGACGGCTTCCCTGGTACTCATTTGTGACAGCAGTTTCAATAAGAGAACAGATGCTGGCACTTGGGGCCCCATCACCATCATGAATAATAAGAATATCAGGGACATATCTTGCTGAATTGGTCAAGATCAAATTAGGCCCATCAACAACCCTATATGCCTTGTCGACCATTGCCTTCTTGATGAATTTGTTGGCACCATCATGATGCTCCAGATGCAAAAAATGCATCAATGACCACCTTTGGAGGACGTGCTGCAACATTTCACGATCATTACGACAGGGGTCCTCAGCCCTACAGTTGGCATTAGGGCTAGTGACATAAGGAGCACTCATTGTAGGCAGCTGTCCAATGTGCAGATGGATAGCACTAACATAGTCCCTTCCACTCCAGAAAGGAGAAGGGTCATTAATCCAGCTGTTGGCATGACATAAATTCCAGCAGTACTTCAGGCTCCTCCCCCCAGAGCTCTTGTGTGGAGTTTCCTATGCCAGAAGTTGGTAATGGCCTCCTTGGAGGGCTCTATTTCTTCTCTGCCCATACATAAGATCTTCTTGAGCCTAGCAACCAGTCTAGTGACCAGCTCTGTTCCAAGAACTGCACCCTGCTGGTTGTTTTCCATGACACTCATATTTTGAAGCCGCCAGAGAAAGATGAAACTTACTAGCAATCTTAGAGCAGGAATCCCGAGTCCACCATCTCCCTGCCTAGCATGGATGAAAGGCGTGGGGGTCATCTTTGGCAGGTGCAATGTCACCGTAATGAATTCTCTGATATGCAGGTCAATGCAATTCAGCCCCTTTGCTAAAACCTACATTGTCTGTGAAGTGAGGATCAACCTGGGTATTAAATATGCGTGCAAAACAAATAACTTCAAGCTTGGCTTTAGAGCTGCTCTCTGAAGCCTTTCCAACACCTGTTGTAGCCTCGCAGGAAAAGGTATTTGGATACCCTGTGCATCAAACAAATTCCCAAGGTAGTTACGTTGCTCCATCATATTTAGTGATGGGATGGACTTCTCTTAAATCTGGAAAAGGGTCTTGGTCTATAAGGCACAACGCTTGGTCCTAGCCACTCTGACAAATTTAAGGACTGGTCGGGGTTGATTTCCATCACGGTCACCTGCAAGAATCTTGACACATATTCAAGATTGTTTCTCATACCTTCCACAGTGTCAGAGAGGAGGACGATATCATCAGCGAAACCCATGACAGCAATCTTCATGCTACCCAGCATTGATCCATAGTTCTTTTTGATGTTACACATAAGGCTGTCCATGTCGATGTTAAAGATTATGGGGCTTAAGGGGTCACCCTGTTTAATGCCCCTGAAAAACTCCACTGTCCCGACCGAATGGGAACCAGACTGCAGACAAGTTCTTTGGCTGCTTTAAGAACTTAAGATGTAGTTCAAGGTGATCGCATCTACCCCATGGTTCCACAGCGCTTGATGAATCGCCTTCTGCTAACCTGATCAAAGGCTTTCCTTGGGTCTAAGACTACCACATGCAATGGTTTTCCCAGTCTTCTGTTCTCCCTTACAATGGTATCCAAACAAAGAGCATTTGATATGAAGCTGTCAACAGCACAAAAACCATTTTGAGCCTAGTGGATGATTATAGAGTTCAAAACTCTAAAATCCAAAATTTTATTCAATAGCCACACCAAAATAGATGATATTGTAATTGGTCTCCAGTTGGAAGGAGACCTAAAGTCACCCTTTTTAGGTAATAAACAAATGCAACTTTCTTGTAAGGCTGTAGGTGTCTTGATCAGGCCAAACACCAAGTTCATTAAGGCATTCAGATTGGCATCTGGCACATTCCGCAGATTTTGATGTGATACTCCATCTGGGCCCACTGCAGTGTCTTTCAACCTCTTTACCCAGTGTTTGGATTCCAACAATGAGGTGGGATGTGAGAGAGAGATAATTGAATCCTTGCCTCTGGGCTTTAATTCCACTGGTATATCCACCATCTCTCTAGCATAGTAACCTTCATAATATTTCCACAGCTGGTCGACTTCTGGATATACAACATTTTCTAGCCTCTCCCCATGCAAGATCTCTTTGATCACGCAGGTTCTGTCATTTAACCACATAAACTGCGTGGAACGCAAGTGCTCAGCTCTCTCTACTCTGTGCGCTTTGTGATTTTTATTTATGCCTCTGCCTTTCTTGGGAGCCTTTACAACTCTCTTCCTTCTTTGCCGAGTTGTTAGTGTAGCTGCTAGAGTAGACATAAAATGCTGTAAGGCATCATTAATTCTGTCCCAGGCCACATTGCCATTCACAATTATATTAACTAGATGTTGTCAATTTTCTGAGCACTTTGGTAAGATCTGCTGAAGATGTTCTACTATGGCTCAGTTTGAGATCCATCCCACTGTATTATTTCTGACAACTGGAGTGGCCACTGGCTCGGATGGATGAGACAGTAAGTCAGAGCTGCTGACAGATGGACTGTATTGCTCTGTTTCTGGTAGGGGCCCTTACTCTAGTACTGTCAACACATGCTTATATCCTGGAGTTGCCTGCCATTTCTTGATGGCATCTGCTGATCTGCCAAGTATAGTTGTCAGCTGAACCTGCATGTCAAATCTTCCACTCCACTCCAATTTCAACTTTGCCATTTCCTCAGTTCAGCAACAGACCAGGGTCCTTTACGAAATTCAACATTAAGCTGAAGTTCAGAGGTGTTATAACAACAAGATGTCCCTTTCTTTCATGCATTTGCCGCCCGTTAATGGTTGTGAAACTGCATGGAGAATAAGGACATTTAAAGCCATCTTGGTCGTCAAGGACACGAGGAAGTTGAGTACATCTCCAGACATGTTGCCACTGTTAACACACTGCTCTAGCTGAGAGACCAATCTCACATTTTGGGCATGAAACTTTCCTGTTTTTACCTGGTGAATTTAGATTTCTGCTGGCAGTCAAGTTACCACTTGTATCAATAGTTAAGTAAGGCCCCTGTCCATTCAATACCTCCATCCAAGGCAAATTTGCTTGTTCCATTGCATACTAATGTCTCCTCATGGAGACAGTGAGTTTGGCCTACAAACCCTAGTCTCCATGGCCTCGCGGCCTCATATATGACGGCCGGCCGGAGTGGCTGTGCGGTTCTAGACGCTACAGTCTGGAACCGAATGATGGCTACAGTCGCAGGTTCGAATCCTGCCTCGGGCATGGATGTGTGTGATGTCCTTAGGTTAGTTAGGTTTAAGTAGTTCTAAGTTCTAGGCGACTGATGACCTCAGAAGTTAAGTCGCATAGTGCTCAGAGCCATTTGAACCATTTGAACCTCATATGTGATGTCTTACAGGACACCTATTGAAGAAACACCACTGCCCCCACAAGCGAAAGCACTGTCACTACAAGTCCAACAGCGCTCAGGGAGGGTACTGACAGTATGCCAGCATGGCTGCTCCCTCCCGTCCCCACCTCCACCCACAGTCCTTGTGTTAGTGAGATTCCTCTCACAGGGTTTGATAAGTCCCTTAAGAGAGTCATAGTTACTCCCACCCCTCTCTACATCTACATCTACATATACATCTATATCTCAACAGATATTCCGCAAGCAACCATACAGTGTGTGGTGGAGGGTACCCTGTACCACTATTTGTCATTTCCCCTCCTGTTCCACTCGCAAATAGAGCAAGTGAAAAATGACTGTCTGTACACCTCCATGTTATTGTTGTGGTCTTCAGTCCAGAGATTGGTTTGATGCAGCTCTCCATGCTACTCTATCCTGCCCAAGCTTCTTCATCTCCAAGTAACTACTGCAACCTACATCCTTCTGAATGTGTTTAGTGTATTCATCTCTTGGTCTCCCTCTATGATTTTTGCACTCGACACTGCCCTCCAATACTAAATTGGTGATCCCTTGATGCCTCAGAACATGTCCTACCAGTCAACCCCTTCTTCTACTCAAGTTGTGCCACAAATTCCTCTTACCCCCAATTCTATTCAATACCTCTTCGTTAGTTACATGATCTACCCATGTAATCTTCAGCATTCCTCTTTAGCACTACATTTCAAAAGCTTCTATTCTCTTCTCATCCAAACTATTTATCATCCATGTTTCACTTCTGTACATGGCTACACTCCATACAAATACTTTCAGAAACGACTTCCTGACACTTTAAGCGAAACTCAATGTTAACAAATTTCTCTTCTTCAGAAACGCTTTCCTTGCCATTACCAGTATACATTTTGTATCCTCTCTACTTTGACCATCATCAGTTATTTTGCTCCCCAAATAGCAAAACTCATCTATTACTTTAAGTGTCTCATTTCCTAATCTAATTCCCAGAGCATCACCTGATTTAATTCAACTACATTCTATTATCCTCATTTTGCTTTTGTTGATGTTCATCTTATATCCTCCTTTCAAGACACTTTCCATTCCATTCAACTGCTCTTCCAGGTCCTTTGCTGTCTCTGACAGAATTACGTCATCAGCAAACCTCAGAGATTTTATTTCTTCTCAATGGATTTTAATTCCTACTCCAAATTTTTCTTTTGTTTTCTTTACTGCTTGCTCAACATACAGACTGAATAACATTGGGGATAGGCTACAACCCTGTCTCACTCCCTTCCCAACCACTGGTTCCCTTTCATCTCCCTTGACTCTTATAGCTGCCATCTGGTTTCTGTACAAAGTGTAAATTGCCTTTTGCTCCCTGTATTTGACCCCTGCCACCTTCAGAATTTGAAAGAGAGCATTCCAGTTAACATTGTCAAAAGCTTTCTCTAAGTGTACAAATGCTAGAAATGTAGGTTTGCCTTTCCTTAACCTATGATCTAAGATAAGTCATAGGGTCAGTATTGCCTCATGTGTTCCAACATTTCTACAGAATCCAGGCTGGTCTTCCCCAAGGTCAGCCTCTACCAGTTTTTCCATTCATCTGTAAAGAATCCATATCAGTATTTTGCAGCCATGACTTATTAAGTTGACAGTTCAGTAATTTTCACACCTGTCAACACGTGCTTTCTTTGGCATTGGAATTATTATATTCTTTTGTAGTCTGAGGGTATTTCACCTGTCTCTTACATCTTGCTCACCAGATGGTAGAGTTTTGTCAGAGCTGGCTCTCCCAAGGCTATCAGAATTCTAATGCAATGTTGTCTACTCCTGGGGCCTTGTTTTGACTTAGGTCTTTCAGTGATCTGTCAAATTCTTCACGAAATATCATATCGCCCTTGTACAGACATTCTATATGCTCCTTCGGCCTTTCTTCTTTCTCTTCTTTCCTTAGAACTGGTTTTCCATTTGAGCTCTTGATATTCATATAAGTGGTTCCCTTTTCTCCAAAGGTCTCTTTAATTTTCCTGTAGGCAGTATCTATCATTCTCCTAGTGATATATGCCTCTACATCCTTACATTTGTCCTGTAGCCATCCCTGCTTAGCCGTTTTGCATTTCCTTTCGATCTCATTTTTGAGACGTTTGTATTCCTTTATGCCTGCTTCATTTAGTGCATTTTTATATTTTCTCCTTTCATAAATTAAATTCAATATCTCTCCCATTGCCCAAGGATTTTTACTAGCCCTCATCTTTTTACCTACTTGACCCTCTGCTGCCTTCACTATTTCATCTCTCTTCTATTGCATTTCTTTCCCCTGGTCTTGCCAATCGTTCCCTAACGCTCTCTCTGAAACTCTCTACAACCTCTGGTTCTTTCAGTTTATCTAGGTCCCATCTCCTTAAATTCCCACCCTTTTGCAGTTTCTTTAGTTTTAAACTACAATACATAACCAATAGACTATGGTCAGAGTCCACATCTGCCCCTGGAAATGCCTAACAGTTTAAAACATGGTTCCTGAATCTCTGTCTGACCATTATATAATCTATCTGAAACCTTCCAGTGTCTCCAGGCCTCCTCCATGTATACAACCTTCTTTCGTGATTCTTAAACTAAGTTTAGCTATGATTAAGTTATGCTCTGTGCAAAATTCTACCAGGTGGCTTCTTCTTTCATTCCTTATCTACTACTTTTCCTTCTCTTCCTTTTCCTACTATTGAATTCCAGTCCCCCCTGACTATTAAATTTTCATCTCCCTTCACTATCTGAATAATTTCTTTTATCTCATCATACATTTCTTCAATCTCTTTGTCATCTGCGCAACTAGTTGGCATATAAACTTGTACTACAGTGGTAGGCATGGGCTTCATGTCTATCTTGGCTAAGTAATGCATTCACTATGCTGTTCGTAGTAGCTTACCCACTCTCCAATTGTTTTGTTCATTATTAAACCTACTCCTGCATTTTGTATTCAAAACCCTGTATTCACCTGACCAGAAGTCTTGTCCCTCCTGCCACCGAACTTCACTAATTCCCATTATATCTAACTTTAACCTATCCATTTCCCTTTTTAATTTTTCTAACCTACCTGCCCAATTAAGGGATCTGGCATTCCACACTCCAATCCATAGAACATCAGTTTTGTTTCTACTCATAACCTCCATATGAGTCCTAATTTCTCATGTCTTGTCTTTGTGGTCCTTACACATGATGTATGTTGGCAGCAGTAGAATCATTCGACAGTTAGTTTTAAATGCCGGTTCTCTAAATTTTCTCAATAGTGTTCCTCAAAAAGAACATCATCTTCCCTTCAGGGATTTCCATTTGAGTTCCCGGAGCATCTCAATAATGGTTACGTGTTGTTTGAACTTACTGGTAACAAATCTAGCAGCTCACCTCTGAATTGCTTCTGTGTCTTCCTTCAATCCAACCTAGAATGGATCCCAAACACTCAAGCAGTACTCAAGAACAGGTTGCATCAGCATCCTATATGCAGTTTCCTTAACAGGTGAACTACTCTTTCCTAAAATTCTCCCAATAAACCAAAGTAAACCATTTGCCTTCCCTGCCACAGTTTTTACATGTTCGTTCCACCTCATATCGCTTTGCAACATTATGCCAAGATATTTAAATGACTTGACTGTATCAAGCAAGATACTAATAACACTGTATCTGAACATTACAGGTTTGCCCTTCCTACTCATCTTCATTAACTTACATTTTTCCATATTTAGGGCTAACTACCATACATCATGCCGATTGGAAATTTTATCTAAGTCATCTTGTATCTTCCTACAGTCACTCAGCTTCGATACCTTACCGTACACCACAGCATCATCAGCAAACAACTGCAGATTGCTGCCCATCCTTTCTACCAAATCATTTATGTATATAGAGAACAAAGTGGTCCTATCACACTATCCTGGGGCACTCCTGATGATACCCTTGTCTCTGATGAACACTTGCTGTCGAGGATAACATACTGGGTTCTATTATTTAAGAAGTCTTTGAGCCACCCACATATCTGTGAACTTATTCTGTATGCTTGTACCTTTATTAACAGCCTGCAATAAGACACTGTGTGAAATGCATTCCTGAAGTCTGGAAATATGGAATCTGCCTGTTACCCTTCATCAGTTGTCATGTGAGAAAAGGGCAAACTGAGTTTCGCTCTAGGAATGCTTTCTAAAACCAAGTTGATTCATGGACAAAACCTTCTTAGCCTCTAGAAAGTTTATTATATTCAAACTGAGAATAAGTTCAAGGGTTCTGCAGCAAACAGAACTTAGGGATATTGGTCTGTAATTTTGTGGGTGCATTCTTTTACCTTTCATATATACTGGAGTCACTTGCACTTTATCCAGTTGCTTGGGACTTTGTGCTAGGTGAGAGATTCGAGATAAATGAAAGCTGGGTAAGGAACCAGTGCCATAGAGTACTCTTTGTAAAACTGAACTGGGATTCCATCTGGACCGGTTGATTTATTTGTTTTCAAATCTTTAACATGCTTCTCTATGCCGTGTATGCCTATTTGCATGCTGTCCATACGGGAGTCTTCCGATGGTCAAATGGTAATATGTTTGTACGGTTTTCCTGTGCAGCATCTGTATAATACATTTTTTATTTCTATCTGTGTGAGTGTGTGTGTGTGTGTGTGTGTGTGTGTGTGTGTGTGTGTGTGTGTGTGTGTTTGAGAGAGAGAGAGAGAGAGAGAGAGAGAGACACTTCGTATCTCCCTCCCTCTGTATAAATAACGAATTCAATATATTTTTTTCTAAGGAGTTTGTGAACTCTCCCTCAACCCTTAATGTAGACCTTCCAGTCATTTTTGGGAACAGATGGTGCTGTGATTCTAACAGTTCTCTTCCTTGGTACAAACCTGTAATATATCCAAGACAACTCCAGACACTTTGATCAAGTGCTTACATCACAAAAAATTTCAGCTATTACTCAAGTATAAATACAGATAATTTGTAGGACTCAGTCATATCTGGATTTTAATTTATGTTTGACATTTTTACCATTTTCCTATACACTTTTATGTTTTCCATTTTTTTGTTTTTCCCATATTTTTTCATATTCTGTATGTAAATACACGAGTGTATTTATGCTCCTAATGCTTTCATTACCATGTGTGGGTTGCTACTTTTAATCCATCACTTACTGATGGAGAGTCCCAAACCATCAAGTGTATCTACAAACTATACTTCTTACAAAGTATCAACATACAGATAACACTCAGTGCCAAAGCCTACACAAAAACATACGCATGTACATGTATTGCTGTGGAAGTTAAGTGTTGATGTTATTCTGTTTTAAACACACACATATCTCAGTTACACTGTTTTGTGCAACAATTTCACATGGGATGAGTGTGGAGTGCTGCCTGCAGCAGTGCCCTGGATTGTCTCACAAATATCAGGGATCTTCAGTGCACCAGACATCGCTTCAACATCATTCTTGGACTTAGCAGCAGCAGTACATCTGCTCACTCTGTTATGAATCACCAAGTCAGTCCTGCTGCTGTCCTGGACTACTCTGTGGTTGCTCGCATTTTTGGGGGCTGGATCTCTCAAGCCCAGATGGCAAGTAACATAGGACAACTCAATCACAGAGTGGTTCGGAACTTTTGTTAAGAGTGTCATACTTGGGCATCTTTCCAATATGCAGGAAAGAGGATTGGGTAAAGCATTCAGCCATTTACTCCACCTTGATATATACTCACCTCTCTATGATCCATTTAATGGGGGTCCAGTTTCGTCCCTCTTCCGGAAGATATTGCTGCTAAACATTATTCTATTAATGTCCAGAATCTAGATGAAAGAGATGTATATTGCTTTGCATGTCACTTCTGACTAGCAATGGAAATTACCCAATAGATGTAAAGTGTACAAGTAACTACAAAACATCTGATTTCTGTGGGCATTACAATTTCCAAGGCATCTCATTCGCATAAAATTAGAGGGGCAGAGCCCTGATCATTCAATTCACATATGCACCCTGGATGTTGATAATTGCAAACCAGAAGATGACTATGAGCAAACTGTCCAGATCAAAGAAGTTAAGTGTGAAGTAGCTGGATTCCTTTACTTTTCAAAATGAGCTAGTCAGCACCCAGAACACATAGACTTTGTTGCTATTCTCTGAGAGTGAGAAGCAACACTACATGTAGAAGTGTGTACAAGAATATGTGCAAGGTATTTTTACTGTAGATGCCTTAGGAGCCAGTACAAGTGAAAATGCCTATCCAGGATAAAAAATTATTGAAGTTTAACAATGCCCACCAGCACGAGTGATGGCCCATTGTTGTATACAAAGACATACAGTGCCTCATAGCTCCTGTGATGTGTTGTGAATGCTACCCCACTGCCTCACATACTATGTTTACTGAATGGTACATGTTGTTTGTGGCAGTATATCAGCTTGTGTGCTTGTATGACTCCATTCAAAACAGATTTGAATCATACATCAGGGATAAACCTGTGAGGTCATTGCTCCCTGAGAAAACATTTGCATGGGAATTTGATGAGGTTTATTCCTGTGGTTGACTCGCAGGTGAATGAAGCATTATATGAGCAGGAAGTTGACTGTGATATTTGTGGGCTGCCATTTGATAAAGAAGTAGAAGTTTCATGTAGAGACCTCTGACATTTAATGGTGAAGTTCCATAGTGCAGCTCACAATGCATACAACTTGAAGTACCAACTGTCATGGGACATACCCATCCGCTTTCAATGTTTGAGTGTTTATGATGTCTACCTTCACGTTCAACACAGTCACGCAAAAAATATCACTCCACTTCCTGGATTTGCTTCACTTCATGTACATGTCTCTTCAGAAACTTGCTAAGGCAATGCACCAGGACATGCATATAACCAGAGCTGTCTGTCCTGATATGCAGACTTTCAGCTTGTGACAAAAGAGGATGTCTTTCCAAGTGAATACCTGGATTCAGTGGACAGATTCCACAAAACCACACTGTGCAACAGAACTGCATTTTCCAGTAAACAATCAGGCACTCCCATAATGGATGCAACATTAGAGTACACAGTGAATGTTTGGTAGGTGTTCAACATCACTGGTTTATGGGAATACGATGATTATACATGAACACTAGTGTACATCTGCTCCAGGACATTTTCAAGAAATTCCAGACTGTATGCTTGTGCAGTTTCACTGCATCAAGGCTTTTGTGGGATGCAGTCTTAAGAATAATACATGGCACCATTGAACTGTTAACCAATGTAGACCTGAGGTTCTTCTTCTGAGGTGGAATTCATGTGAGACTTTGCCAGTGTGTCCACAGGTACACCAAGGCAAATAACCCTCAAATGAATGAGGAGGAGTACAGCCCATCTGACAATTTAAGTTACATCCTTTAGTAAACAACCTCTACAGGTAAGCCATGCAAAAGTCCATTGTTTGGAGGGTTCCAATGGATATCCAAAGGGGAAGTCACCAGATTAAAGGAAAAGATCCATGGTGTAGCTGTACATGCTGGTTCGGGATATGTTCTGGAGGTAGAACTGTTACATCCTGCCGATTTGCATGACCAACACAGAGAATTCCTGCTATGTCTGGAGAGTCTAGTCCCACAAAAAAGGTTTCATCCCAGAACTGTTGACAATATTTAGGAATAAGCAGCAATATATTCTGCACCACAGAAACCTCCAACAGTGTCTCAGTTTGTGGATGAAAATTGTTAGTATCACCCATGGCATATCTTTTAAGCAGCATTGCTGGTTGAAAGAGTACATTGAGGTACACACCGAACAGATGGCCCTTGCAACATGTGACTTTGAAAAAGGTTTTATGTTAGAGAATACCACCACAAAATTCGTTTAGTTTACCTGTGGGCCAGGTGTTATGGTGCAAGAGATTACTTTGTCAGGCCAAATTTCAAGTGGGCCACCATCTTCAATGAACATCAGTTGCTGTGGAGAGGGCCAAGGTTACAGTGTAGTTCACATTACATGTCTGTACTGGTATGTGTGTTCTTGACCTCTCCAAATTCCACTGTACTGGTTTCACTACGAGTTCGCGAAGACAAACTTTGCTGCTCTCATGTTACTTTATATGGAGAGACACAGCTTCATCTACTGGGTGAAAGGCTGCAACCCATATGAAGTAATTAGGTACAGTAACAAAGACTCTGACATGTCTGGATATGTGGCCAATACTTCTTTTGGAATGACATCCAAAACAAGAAGGTTATCGCCTTGATGAAAGATGAAGCAAATGGTTCACAAATTGTGGAGTTTGTGGGGCTCAGATGAAATATGTATGTCTACTGCATAGATGCAGGTGCCACCTAACTGTGTACTGTGCATCATGCAGCCTCAGAGGCTATCCTGATGGAGTATTACAAGAGGTGACAGCTAGAGGACGTTCATGTGGCTCCACATGTGGTGCACCAAGTAGTCTTTCTATCAAGTGGCCGTTAGGTACACAGGGGGAGAGAGAGAGAGAGAGAGAGAGAGAGAGAGAGAGAGAGAGAGAGAGAGAGAGAGAGAGAGATTGCACTCTATTAGCCTGTGTTGGTAATGTGTGATTAGTGAATATAGAAACAAAATGGGAAAGTTATTACTTAAATTCTTTTAGTTTTAGCATAATGTACCTGATAGTCGTAAGTTATAGAAAAAGTAATAACTTTGTAAATAAATCCATTGTATATGAGACAAAAAGGCTGAGTAAGTACACCAACAAAGAAACTGTAAACTATTGTATAGAAAAAGTTACTTTGTAAAATTTAAAAAAAAAAAACCTCTCTTTGTCTGTAACAAATAGCTTTGTAAATAAAATAAAAATTGTTAATAGACACAACAAATTATTGGAAAAAACTGTACTGGAAGAAAACAAAATTGTTAATAATAAACAATAAGTTAAGTTTTTGCATCATTGTTATTATTTCCAAGTCCTACCACTATAGAATTCTTGTTTGTAACAAACCTGACCCTCTCCCCACGATGCACAGACCTCGAATAAAGAGGTCTACTTGGCTGAATTAGCTACAAAGGATGATTAGGAGGAGGAGAGAGCTCAAATCTTATTGATCCAAGGGAAGGAAGAGGGGTTTACCATCATACCAATTGCTCCCATTGGTTCAGGGGTTTCTGAGCAATTTTATACCACGTGACTGGTATTGAGTTATGTCTTAACCCAGTCCACCTGCCTATGGTGTCAAGTAATGTGGGGGTTCCCCTGGTTGACCTTGAGTGGACCACACACACGTGTCAATGATTCCGCAGGGTAGGAAAGTGGGGGTGACCTTGATTATGGGGACCAATGGCCTTTGTAGTCTGGTCCCTTCAACCCCCATAAACCAACCAACCAACACTGATTATATTTCACCCAGTGGGTAGCCTGGCACTGGAAGTCCTTATCAGTGACCTTGAGATAAGATTGTTACCTTGGACCAAATGCCAGTGAATAAGTACTGGTTATCAGTTACAGTATCACTATTTCACCAGACATATGGGTTGCCTATCCCCCTTGTCCCTACACTGAAAACCATCCTGCGTAACTACTCATGGAGTAATAATGTGATGATGTGTATTTACAGAATAGCTAATAGAGTTGTAGTACAAAACCCCATCATTGGTAGGTGCTCACAATAAAGGGCATGGAATACACTGTCAATTCTGTTCAAAAGAAACAAAGTCATGTGACATCATGAAATTCATGTTTGGACTGTCATGCAGGGATAGCCATAAGTCCTGCTCACACCCGAACTCAGTATGCCATACTTGCAGCAAAAAACGAGATGTCCCTGCTGTCTGTATGGACTGCTAAGAAGCAGTGCCCAAATACAACATGCCAGTGCACCCCATCAAACCAGTGTCCAGCACATTGTATGAGACTCTCAGACAGTTAATCGTTACGCTGGACATCAGTGCCAACAAAATCGAGTTCCAGGTTAACAAGGATGCTGTAGTGTCTCTTATCAGTATGGTCAAAAACTGATGTCTGTGCTCTTCTCCTCTCCAGTGGTCCAGCCACCACAATGAACAAATTGTTTGGTTTTCTAGTTAATGAGAATCTCTTATATCTTACCGATCAAGCATTTGGAAACAATGTATCAACAATATAAGCAATTATTTGAAATTGAAATGGGCTGCACAAAAAATTTTAAGCTCACATGTCACTCAAACTCTCAGCATAGTTGCAGTTTTGTAGGGCTCCTACTGTTCCATTTTCCATGTGTGAAGTGGTAAAGGTGAAACTCAACAGTTTAGAGGGAATAGGGTTTTTTGCATATATTACATCTACTCAATGGGTATCACTCATGTTATTAAGAAGCCGATAAGATCTAAAAATATTTTGGTCGCTTTTAAGGCTACCGTCAATGCCCAGTCCTCTACCCTGTTCCACGTCCAGAGAAGTTAATGGTAAAACTAGTTTGGGACCTACAATTTTCTAAAATAGATTTAGCTGATTCATGCTTAGAGTTACCGATAGACGTATAAGCCCAGAGCCTCCTAGTGATAAATTCACGGTGTAATAGATTCTTTTTGGCATCGCATATGTGCCAACCAACTAGAGAATTGCTCAATTCATAAAGGATCTTGAGGACACTATTGTCACAGGGGCCATAAAAGAGCAATATCTTCAAAATCTATAAGCACTCCTTGATAGACTACAACTGAACGTGTTATGCTATTGTCTGCATAAATGTAGTTTTTCCAACCTAGTGTCATTTATGCAGGGCATATTTTAGATACAACTGGCATAACAACAATAAGTTAAAATGTGGAACCAATAGATAAATAACCTGCCACCCCCTGAAAATATGGAAGAATTACAATCAATCGTGGGGGGGGGGGGGGGGGGGGGGAAGTAATATGTAAAGGCACACTGAAAAGTAATGCTCTGAATTTTTTATGTGAAAATTTTTAAAGCATTTTAAGTAAAACAAACGTTATTGTCATTATACTCTTTATTCTTCATGTCTACACATTTCCAGCCCTCTATCACTAGAGGACTCCGAACTGTAACATGTAACATGGTGGTCTGTAATGTAACCATGTTGGTGTGAGAGAAACAGTGTGCTGTAATCAAGTTTGACATTCAAAGAATTTGTCCACACATGGAGCACCCTCTCTTACAGCATAATAATGCCAGACCTTACACGAGTGCTGCGACATCTGCAACAATCCGACATTTTGGGTTCACTGTCATCGATCATTCCCCATACAGTCCCGAGTTGGCCCCTATCTGATTTTCATCTGTTTCCAAAACTTAAAGAACCCCTTTGAGGACCACTTTGATAGTGATCAATCAGTGCAAGTAGAAATGAGATTGTGGCTCCATCAACAAAGTCAAACATTCTACAGTGACACTATCAACACTCTGGTCTCCCATTGGGATAAATATGTTCATCCCTAGGTAGCTAAGTTGGGAAATAAATATGCAGACTCGAAGGATAAAGATGTAGAATTTAAGAACGTTGTTTTATTTAAAAAAGCTTTAAGATTTTTCGCATAAAAAATGGGAGCACTGCTTTTCTGAATGCCTTCATATTATGGCAAATTCATACCACAGGTGGCTGAGGTAGCTTTAAACAAGTTACCCTAAAACGTTGGCAGTCTTGAGCAGTCTATAACCGTCAAAAGGCTTTAACTCAAAGAGTTTCCTACTATATGTTCTTGTCTCACAATATGTCTGGCAAAAGCATTTGACATACACCATGGTTTCAACTCCATTTTAACATGCTGCAAACGTCAGATGATTTACCAATCATGGCTTGTGAAGTAGACTAATCCACTGGACAAGTACACTGTTTTGCAGGGTACCGCAAAAATGGGTGGCCACAGCAGCTACCAAAAAGAGCAAACCTGGCACATCGCTACTACTCCTTCCTCCAGCATTGCGTGAACACCAAGGATTGTGTTCTTATGTTGGCCAAGGAGGACTCTGGGTGAAGGGTTGTCATTCCTCCCCCATCCTGCCAAGATTCTAAATTTCCACCTCCAGTCACACTGGGCGATCAAATCAGCACGCTTGGGAGAGCATGTAGATTAATTACTTTGGACCATTCAGAGGTGCATGCGGCTTCTGACGACAGCTGCTCTTTTCAATTTGATATATGTTGCTGTTGTTGGGACCCTCACAAAGACACAGCGATGCACAAAACTTAAGGATAAAAGTAACTTTCGCTTAGTGATTTGTCAATGTCAAGTAACATAGCTCGATGAAACTTGGATCATACACAGAAAGAGCTGCTACAGTATAATACAGAAGGTAATTTAAAGAAATACACAATGAGTCGAACAAAAATGACATTTCTATTCAAAGACAATGATAACACTTAAGATACCACGATTTATGTTGGTCCTCTGAACCTTACAAAAGGCGAGACATAGTATTTAGTAGGATTTGCAATCACCACGAATGGTAGTGCATGCTCAGAAAGATGTTCTCATTGTGGCCACAAGGCTGGTAAGGAGTTATTGTGACAGCGCATTCCATTCCTACATGATTGTGGTTGATAACTGCTGGATGGTCTTTAGTGCGTGTGGATGTGCTACAATATGTCTCCCCAATGCATCCCACAGGTACTCAATGGGTCTTAAGTTGGTGGAATGGGCAGGCCAGCCCATTCGCCGAATATCCTTTCATTCAAAGAGCTCCTCCACCTATGCAGTTTGATGTGGTCAGGTATTATCACCCATAAAAATTGTCATCCTGAAAAGATAGACATGAAGAAGGAGAACAATGTCATAACAGTGCTGACTGGAGAGCGTACCATGTTCAAAGATTTGGAAGTCTGTACACCCATACAACATTATGCCTCACCACATCATAACAACCACAGCTCCAAAACGATTATGTTCAATAATGTCCCTGGGCGCATTACGTGTTCCCATCCCTCATCACATGAGGGCACGTCCAGCATTATCGAAAATAATCGTTCTGGTGATGTTGCCAAATATGAAATATTTAAAATAGCATAGGAAGTGACTCTGAATGCCGGATAAATGTTGTATTTTTAATGGTCATTAGATAATGATGAACAGAACTCGCACCGCTCCATTCCATTATTGCTCGCCATTGAAATGGTAAGGACTATGCTAACTATCCTGCTCAGTGTATTTTAGAATCTTGCAGATGGATTATGAATGCGACTGAATGGGTCAACATGATGGGAGTGAAGAATCCTTTAACGAACTGGGCCAATCAGTATTTTAATATCCTGCTGTTTAATGAGCATAGTCCTATCTAGAAGAATATTTTAACTTGCTTCATTAAATTTGTGTGGAAAATATTCACCTGTGTGTCTTATCTCCCACGAATGGCGCGAGTTCGTAGAGCGTATCTTGGGAAGACGATAGTTGGAGTCATGAACGTTGGCGGTCGAGTTTAGGCTTGTTCTGCACACCTACGTCACACGTTCTCCGACAGTCAATGAACATTCAGTAGTGTCCCGAGCGCTCTGCTGTAACAATGTCTTAGCCAAAGTGAGCATTAAACGCCGGCCGGAGTGGCTGAGCGGATCTAGGCGCTTCAGTCTGGAACCGCGCGACCGCTATGGTCGCAGGTTCGAATCCTGCCTCGGGCATGGATGTGTGTGATGTCCTTAGGTTAGTTAGGTTTAAGTGGTTCTAAGTTCTAGGGGACTGATGACCTCAGATATTAAGTCCCATAGTGCTCAGCGCCATTTGAACCATTTGAGCATTAAACGTGTCTGTAGCGAGTTGTTTAGTAAATTTTTATTCTGTTTATTGTGCATTGTTGTTGCTGATCATGGCAGAGCGCAATAAATTCTACGTAAGCAAGCGAGATACACAATTTGCAGGATGACCGCTTTCTTGAAGCACAAGGCAGGTGTAAACGCGTACCGCAACTATTGTTTGGAACTGGCATCCATGTCTCGACGTGTGCTGATCGCCACCGTTCGTGAATCGGACTATAGTGACTCCTGTGATGGCTCCTTGAATTCTAACTTGACACACACATAGCTTTGATTCGAAAAACGATACTTATGCATATATACCAACTTAATCTGAGTACACAGGGCCTCAGTAGCGTAGTTTATTTTTCCCAGATGTGTTTGGTATCTTTTTACTAGCCACCAACCTCTTCCCTGGCCTATTACTTAATTGAAAGTATACGAATGCTTCACTAGAAGCAGCGGAACGTCAGAGGAGCTTGTGCAGTGCAGTGAACGTGAAGCAGGTGAGTTTTATAGGTTTGGTGCTACTTATTCAAAGACTCGACAAGAAAAAGATGGGTGCGACTCAGAGTGTGATTGTGCATGTCTGCAGCTTCACTAACCGCAGCTGCGGAGAGTCACTTCTTTAGAGACGTTGTATTTGTATTTTTCGCCTAACTTGTACAAACTGTTGCAAAATTAGTAATTAGATGAAAAAATTACAGGCAAACCTTAGGATCATTAAATAAACATTGGCCCGAGATCCCGAGACGAAGGCCAACAGGCAATGCAACAAGTCTTAATGTCTTTTCTTTATTTCTTCTCCCTGCAAGTCTGATTCCCCTTCCAAATCTCTCCTTGAGTTTTCTAACTGTCTGCTCAATTTAAAGATCAATACAGAATACCTAATAGCTGGGCTGGCTACAAGCCTGTCTCACTCCTGACACTGCCACAGATATATTGCTAATTACTCTTCTTGCGAAGCCACAGAAAGTTCATATCAGGAAACGTATGCCTGAATCACTGAACTGTTAACGGGTATAAACACGTGCACTGAAAGCAGGAGACGTAAACTGGCATTCAAGAACATTCGATTGTCTTGCCCAGTTGCATTTGCCTTCTTCCACAAGCGCAGTTTGTATTTCGAAATAAGTACTGGATTTTGCACTCATTCTGATCATAGTAATGCAGCCAGCACGCTCAACTTCTCAGCCCGTGTAGGATTCTGGTGCTGCAGCCATGATAGCTCATGGGCAAACAAACGTATGAAATAATGTATCGCCACCAATACAGTAAACAAAAGAAGGTGAAAATATTTGCCGTGAACGACGGATCTTAGTAGTCCTGCATGATATTTCAAGGGCCGGCCGAAGCGGCCGAGCGGTTCTGGGCGCTACAGTTTGGAACTGCGCGACCGATACGGTCGCAGGTTCGAATCCTGCCTCGGGCATGGATGTGAGTGATGTCCTTAGGTTAGTTAGGTTTAAGTAGTTCTAAGTTCTAGGGGACTGATGACCTGAGAAGTTAAGTTCCATAGTGCCCAGAGCCATTTGATATTTCAAGGGAACGTAGAAAATTCCTTAGTCTTGCAGAAAACGGTTGTGTTTTTAGGCTTAAATTCCATTTATTTTTCAACAAGCTACCATTACAGGTTAAAACTCTTTAGGGAACGGGTTCTCAATGAGTACATTCCAATCATGAAGTACTTTTCTTTTTTAGGCTCCAGCCACAAATTGCTTTAGATTTGGGAACAGATGGAAGTCAGAGAACTAAAAGTGGCTAATATGGTGAACAATTCCAGCAATTCGTTCACTGAACCGCAAGTTTATCCGTTAAACAAAGCACATTTGTGGACCACATGTTTGAAAATTTGTATCAATTTCCATTCACGGCAGCCACTCAAAACGAAGTATTTCTGAAAGTACTGTATTCCAATTTGTTCATTTGAAGGAAACACACATGAGACTTTTTGTTTTGCTGTTGGCATAAATATTAATTCAGTGCCATGCAGTGTGAAAATGAAACTATCCTTACCACCTTGGTCAAGAATTTACGTCAGTTAATGGAACGATCTACCTTCTTGTTCTTCTTTTTTTTTCAGTACCATCTGCTTTTCCAGTTATGACTCTGCTTTTCAAAACAGTTACTCTCTACCAACATTTAATGAAATAAGGTAAAGGTTAAGTTGTGGCGCAAGCCCCTTTGCGCACAGTTGGTGTGACTGCACGTAAAGTGAACCCCTCCTATTCGCCTTGACACTAAGAGGGAGGGTGGCGGGTCCATCGGAAAAGATTCCTGAGGACTCATTTTAACAGCAGACTGAGTGGACCCTGGGTCGTCATGGAGGGACAGGAACGATGTAAAAACACCGCTCCTATCGCTATTCAATCCGGGACCTCCAGTGCCGCAGTTTAGGCTTCTACACGCTATACCACCAAGGCCACTACTATAAAAGTACAGCCCTTTTTAAATTTAGTCATTGCTGTTACGATTAATCGCAGGATACAGATATCTATCGATGCTACATTTCAACAACCGAGTATGGTTAGAGATGTAACCACTTACAGCGTCCAGTCACATTAATGTGACCACCGTGTATGTTCGACGTCAACGTACAATAACCAGTCACAGACGGGAGATAGCAGTACTAACAGCGGAGGTAGAAAGCGTGTCGGCTGTAGGGGGCGGGGAGAGGGAACGCGAAAAACAGGGCACTCGTTGTCGTAATGCGGAAACGGAGCGACTTATCTGACGCTCAAAAGGGGCCAAGCATTGAAACATTTCCGAAATGGCCAAGTTTCCAAACTATTCGCTTGCCACCTTGTTTAAAACATACAGCGCTTGGAAAAATAGCGTTCTACAAAACTGTGGTGCACCACAGACCGTAGATGACAGGAGTGAATGACGGTTTCCGAGATGTGCGTGGGAGACTAGATGTGCAACTGTTGAGCAACTGACTGCCCAGATGAACCAAGGGGCTACCAACAGTATCTGCTCGACGACCATTCAGCGAATGCTGCTGTGTACGGGGCTTCCACACCAGACGCCTGGTTCATGTACTTGTGCTAACTGCTGTTCATCAGCGATGAATGCTAGAATTTGCACGCCGGTACCGCAACTGGATGGACGTCCACTGCGTGGCGACAGGAGGCCTTTTCAGTTGATTAACGTTTTAAGCTCCAGACAGATGGCCGTTGGCCAGTACGGCTTGAAAAACCTGAAAGCCAACACCCTGCGACAATCGTCGATAGGGCCCAGACCGGAGGACGGAGTGTTACGGTCTGGCAAATGTCTTCGTTGTATTCCCTGGTTGGTCTCATCATTCTGGAAGGAACAATGGTTCAACACAAGTATGCATGTATCCTTCGGGAACAGTCCACTCCTACAGGCAATTTGTTTTTCCTCAGCTCTATGACATCTACCAGCAGGACAATGCAACGTGTCACACAGCTCGCAGAGTACGTGCGTTGTTCAGAGAACACCGGGTTGAGTTTTCTGTAATTCCGTGGCTACCACACTCTCTGTATTTAAACCCAATCGCGTGGCACTGGAATAGGCTTGGCTCCAGATCAATGTCGATACCTTCCAGACCTTCATCGATTCTCTTCCTACACTCATAGCGGCCCACGCTGCAAAAGGTGATTATTCAAGGTTTTCTCTGGCGATCACAATCTGACTGCACTCCATGCAAAGAAGAGTGAAAGTGGTCAGTCAACACGATTACTTTGAAGAGTCATATTAACAAAGCTACGGTGTAAATCAGGTTGATAGCTGTCTCATGTTACCGCGGAATATGTACCAACATAACAGAAACAAAATGTTATTGATATCAACGCCATCTCTGCGTCAAGCTGAGAAATTTTCTGATTTCCTTTGTATCGCAGTAATGATACTACGCCCCAGTGGTATTTGAGTTCGCACTGACATTGTGCCTGCTGGTACGTCCATCTCTGCTGCTGAATATCCATCTTATTGCTGGGCTGTAAAAAGGGCTCTCCACACGCAGGCACGGATCCAGGTGTGTAGGGTCTCATGGGCGCCAAAATTGCTTTTATACTTTTAAGTACATCGCTTTCCAAATTTCTCAGACAGATTTCGGACAATAAAGTAGCATGAAAACCAAGTCTCAAAAATGGTAAGAATTCCAGAAAATTGCAAGCTGTGTTTAACTCACGGTACTTCTCAGTTTGTTTCTTGAAGGCTATCCCATGTGGACGGGCTTGTGGGTTGACGTGCTGCAGAAAAGTTCCATTCACGGGCTAACCACATCTGCTGCAAGAACAAAGTCGACAAAGTTCGTGAGTCCACGAACAGAATCGGCAAAGGAGGACTAGGAACTAAGTAAAATACAATGAAGTTCGATTTTCCGAAATGTAGACAGAAATGACTAAAAGAATTAGAATTCCATACATTTTAATGCTCACTTAGCCACAGTCTGCAGATTTGGGTTCATATCGTATTGATAAGTGAAATACCGATAATGGTGAGCACACAGTTCGATTCTATATCGTGTAAATTATGACATTGTTAAAGTTGGGACAGCTTGTTGTTGACGTTGACGCAGCTCTCCGCACTAGTTTATGACGTGGAAGTTTTTTCATCTGTACATAGCTACTGCCAAGTACAGCCACTCGACCCTGCTCACAGTACCGAAAGGCCTGGCGCGCTCGCGCTCGCCCTCACACACACGTGAGCGCCCAGATACACTTCCTCCATTACCTAATTGACAATTCCCTGATTCCTCTCGTTTTAATCAAGTTGTGCCATCAATTTCTTATCTCCCAAATTCGACTCGGTACCTTCTCATTAATTATTCGATCTACGTTTCTAATTTTCAGCATTCTTCATTAGCACCACATACCAAAAGCTTCTGTTATCCTCTTGCCTGAAGTGTTTACATTAATACTTCACTTGTCAACGAGGCTACTCTCCAGAACAGTACCTTCAGAGAAGACTAGCTAGCATTTAAATCTATATTCAGTGTTAATAAAATTTTCTTTTTAAGGAAAGCTCTCCAAAAAAATGGTTCAAATGGCTCTGAGCACTATGGGACTTAACATCTGAGGTCATCCGTCCCCTAGAACTTAGAACTAGTTGAACCTAACTAACCTAAGGACATCACACACATCCATGCCCGAGGCAGGATTCGAACCCGCAACCGTAGCGGTCACGCGGTTCCAGACTGAAGCGAAAGCTCTCCCTGCAGTTGTAAGTATGCCTCTTATATCCTCTCCACTTCGGTCATTGTCAGTTACTGTGCTGCCTAAACACCTCACCTACCACTTTTTAGTGTATCATTTGCCTATCTAATTCTAATGAAACTCCCGCAGCATCATCTGATTTAATTCCACTACATTACATTACCAGTGTTTTACATTTCTTGGTATTCATCTTGCAACTTCTTTTCAAAACGCTATTCCTTCCTTTTGATTCGATCTTCCAAATCTTTTTACCGTACCTGAGACAATTACAGTGCTATCGGCAAAAAAGCTTTAATTTCTTCCCCCTTGCTTTAATTCCCTTTCCAGATTTGTCTTTTTATTGTTTGCTCAGTATGTAGACTGAATAGCAGCAGGAATAGGCTACAGCCCTGTCTGACTTCCTTCTCGTTTACTGTCTCTATTTCATGTCCTTTGACTCTTGGAGCTACAGTCTACTGCTACAGTTCTTAAATCAACTGTATGGCACATGTAAATTTCAATTTTACGGAAGAATACTTTTCAACGTCGGTTACGTTAAAGTTGAGTACTACGCACAGAGCTAAACGAATCGTAATTGTTAAATAAAACTTCTTTCGTAGGCCTATTTTGCGATAACCGCGTGCGTTTGGACGCCGCTTCCGGAAATTGGGAAGATGCGCCGGCGCTGGATCGAAGCCGTCCGGCACATTAATGACGAGGGCCGGTGTGCGGCCAGCCTGGATCTGGATTTTAGGTGGTTTTCCACAGCCCACTCTGCGAGTATTGGGCATGGCCCTTCTCGGTTAAACGATTCACAAACTTTTCGAAAACGTTCTCACATATTCATGCGGAATAAAACGGGACACAGAGATGGAGTACACAGATGTCATCCCGTGGGAGAGAGAGGAAAGGAGAGAGGAAAAAGGGGTGACGACAGGTAGGGCATCCGGCCACCCTCTACCACTAACACTGGCTAATGCAGAATAACATGTCCACCTCGTGATGCGGAAAGAGAAGAAGAAAGACTTGCTCCTATTTTATTGTTATTAAAATCGTAGTCATCAATGGCATGGCATAAGTGAGGGGGACGGTAATTTGTCAACAGTAGGAGAGCGAAGAGTCTCGTGACGTGCAGTAGTGACTCTTCACGCCTACGCAGTCCTGCCGGCCGAAGTGGCCGTGCGGTTAAAGGCGCTGCAGTCTGGAACCGCAAGACCGCTACGGTCGCAGGTTCGAATCCTGCCTCGGGCATGGATGTTTGTGATGTCCTTAGGTTAGTTAGGTTTAACTAGTTCTAAGTTCTAGGGGACTAATGACCTCAGCAGTTGAGTCCCATAGTGCTCAGAGCCATTTGAACCATTTGAACCAGCCTACGCAGTCCCCGCGTGTGACTACGTCTCCATACCCGGAAGTGGCGCTGCGGAAATCGTAATGCAAGGGGACGGACACGGATCTGCTTGTTATCGACTACGCTGCAGCGTCGTTCGTGGTGACTCTCAAGCAGTATTGATTCGTGTTCTGCGACATTTTATAATCGCTCGTAGCTATTCGTCTGTTCCACAACTGCTTCGTTTTGTAAAAGCCATCGCAAACCCGCTTCCAACCGTCCTGATTTAGGTTTTCCGTGGTTTCCCTAAATCGTTTCAGTCAAATGCCAGGATGGTTCATTGAAAGGGCACGGCCGACTTCCTTCCCTAATCCGACGGGACCGATGACCTCGGTGTTTGGTCCCCTCCCCCAAATCAACCAACCAACCAACAAATTAGTTCCAGCTATGACCACCAGGTGCAAATCTGGCGCTGTAAAGTGTTTGTAGGACAGTATGACATTTACGCTGTCAAGCCATAACTTGAGTGAACTGTATGGCTATCGAGAAGAGACACCGTTCGCTGTTAGTGAAACTGTTTTATGTAAACGTCAGCACTTACGGTGCTGCATTGAGAGAGCATCACCGACTGAAAGGAAAAAGACGACAACGAAATTCGAAGGTACAGAAGGCCTCCTATCCTGGTGGTAGTTACTGGCGAGGTTAGTGTTGCTGTAACTGACCATGTAACACATGCCTCGAGAAGTGCTAGTGCTTGTGCAGTATCTCGGGAATTGTCCGTCCGCAGCTCGTGGTCGTGCGGTAACGTTCTCGCTTCCCACGCCCGGGTCCCCGGGTCCGATTTCCGGCGGGGTCAGGGATTTTCTCTACCTCGTGATGACTGGGTGTTGTGTGATGTCCTTAGGTTAGTTAGGTTTAAGTAGTTCTGTTCTAGGGGACTGATGACCATAGATGCTAAGTCCCATAGTGCTCAGAGCCAGGGAATTGTCTTTTCCATGATCAACAGTTCGGAAAGTTGTGAGGTCTATTTCACACTGGTACCAGTACAAGGTTCAGACGGTGTAGCAACTGAAACGTCATGATCCGCAGCAACGACTTGAATTTGCTCCTCGATTTCTGACTCTGATCGAAATTGATGACATGTGGTTGGGCAATATTCAGTGGGGTGACGAGGCACATTTCACACTACCGGGTGCATCTACACACAGAACTGCCGAATTTGAGGTATTGTTAAACTTCGTGTTGCCCACAAAGAGCCATAGCACTCGCCGTATGTGACTGTGTGGTGTGGATTCACAAGCACAAGAGGTGTACCGTGACGTCTGCACGTTTTCGGGACCTCCTTGTACAGCATTCCTGCTGTGGAAGAACACAACTGTGTGGAAACCACTGTTTTTGGGGCAACACCTCCTGTCGCTCGCCTAGTGAAAGATCTGCTTCATGCAACCGCCCATGAACATGTGCCTCCAGAGGGTTTCCAGATTCATAGCCTGCATGATCAGCTGGTCTCTGTCTGATCTGAAGGCTATTACACAGAAACAAGGCCCTCAGATTCCACCGGAACTGCTGTGAGAAACTGTTCATCACGTTGACATCTCCGGTGCTCATACTGAACAAACTGTGTAAGCGACAGTTAATAATAAAATCAACATTACGCCTATCTCGCGTTTTTTACCTTTTCTGCCCATTCCCCATTCCTATTCCATGACATAAGGGAACTTTTCTATACGTCTTTCTTGCATTCTCAGAGCCATATTTGCACCTGGTGGTAAAAACTGAAACTAATTTTTTTCCATTGTAAATCGGTTCCGTATTAACGCATTAGAATATCCACTATGTTTCATTGTCATTTGATAATAACAGTCCACAATGGATCTCTGTGAGTAGCTGCGCTTTAATTATAACTACCCCGTACTTACGCTATGATTTACAAGATGATTTAAAAGCACTGTCCTATCACTACAAATATACTGCCACAAAGCGTCTACATTATTTCGTAATGGTGTTATGCTTCAAAGATCAGTTTACATTTCGCTCACACAATGTGCCCTACCTAATATGAAACATCGTAATTGTTTGTAAGCAATTCAAGAGACAGATAACGTTTTCATCTTATAGGTATCTATACTTTGATAATTACTGTAGATACCTTTCCTTCCTTCGCTTAGGCCATAGTCCCGCAGCGATCGCAGGGTCGGCATGGTTAGAACGGATTTGGCAAGGTTAGTTTGAGGGGTGGCTGGATGCCCTTCCTGCCGCCAACCCGTACCCCCAGGGATGGAATCAGTGTGCCCCAGCTGTCAGCGTCTGGCGTAAATCGTGAAATAGTGCAAACGTGTTTCAAATGTCTGCGAAGCGTGTAACTGAGGTGAAACGTGGGGACCAGCCCGGTATTCACCTAGCGGGATGTAGAAAACCGCCTAAAAACCACATCCAGGCTGGCTGGCACACCGGCCCGCGTCGTTAATCCGCCGGGCGGATTCGATCCGGGGCCGGCGCGCCTACCCGAGTCCAGGAAGCAGCGCGTTAGCGCTCTCGGCTACCCTGGCGGCTAATTACTGTAGATATCAACGATGTATTAAACAATTATCTTTTACGATATTTCTCAATAAGTTATCCTGGAATTATTAACATCTTTCCTTCTTCACCAAGATTAAAAAGATAAGAATGACGTACCCATTGTAGTAATTTTTATTGCAGGATCGCTTTTCTGGGTGTTAGTGACAGTGGCAAGTGGAATTTTATTTGAGTGCTGTGATGCATTCCATTATCATGCAGTAAATGGGGGATGAGGTGAGATTATGGCTTGAGTACACACAAGACAACAAGGTGTTGCGGAGATGGCTAGGTTGGACTGATGAAGGTATCTGCTGACAATAACTTTGTATGACACTCAGCGTTTGTATTGAGAATCAAAGTCCTAAGCAAGTCTAGAAGGAAAGTTTTCTACGCTAGATGTACTTGTCTGTCTTTTCTCTCCTACGGTGTTCCACAAAATTCGCTCTGGGTGTTTCCTTACATTTTATTGACCAGCTCGGAGTTTTCTTCTCGGAAATATACTTGCGAGTTATCAACCTTCATTTCTGGTGCATAACGTTTTCCTTACCATGTTAAAAACACACCTGACGGAAATGATTTGTCTAAAGTCATTTCAGAATAATTTCGCTGATATAGGTTTCAAAGTCTGCAAACTCCATGCCCTGTTGAGTCGTCTGTGCACCTCAGATTTGTCATGTGTACATTACTGTCGCGAACTTCGGACGAAACAGAGGCCCTTCCTGGACGGGGAAGCTTGCTCAACACAGTGTTCCCTGGCGAGATACTTTGTCTGCCTGTGTGTCCCGGCTACGCCAGCCCTCCCACACGGACACGCTACTGCATCTTTTAATATAAAAAATCAGAAATTATTCCCTTGCAGCGTAATGCGCACTGTAGCATAATTCTGACAAAGTTGGTGAAAAGTCACACCACATTATAAGTTAATGTAAGATCTTGTCTTACTTTATGTAGAATCAATGCCCACAGGTTCCAGGGGCATTTTTCAAGTAATAATTTCCAGCTAGCTGTTAACATAATGATGTGTCTAGTAGAACCATCTTAGTCTGCAGAGCACATGAAGCGATGTAAAGCGAACTGAATTTGATCGATATTTGAAGAAGTTAACGTAAGTAATTGTTATACAATTATCAGCTTATGATTATTAAGAAACATGGTAGTTAGTCTCTGGCCTCATGATCAGCCAGGTTTGGCAGTCTGTGAGTATGGAGCTTTCATGACTCTACAAGGTGTGTCATATTCATAACTTTTCGAAGGCTGCTATTGTACGACTTACAAATGTTTAGGGAGAGAATCTTATCCGTACTAACTCGTTGTGTATGCTAGTAAGCAGTTCAGGCTTTAATTAAATTTGGACGTGGCAGTGGTCTTACTTTGGAATGTCTGTAAACTAGATTTATGCGACGAGCCGGTGGTTAAAGATGCGACCACAGTGAACGCCCCTTGCGGGCACCGAGCGGCTCGAAGATGTGCGGCACCAGCTGCAACGGCGCAACGGTTGCCTGCTCGAAAAGAACACTGCAGGCTGTGAACGGCACGTCTGCAGTGGCCTCAGTACGTGCTGAAGTCGTGGTCAGAATGGTGTTCTGTGTAGATGTGAGTGCAGTTATGCCGGAGCTAAGTGAATTCGAACTAGGGAAAACTTGGTGCTCGTATGGTGGGTTCTTCCGTAACCAAGGGAACTGAAGTGCTTGGTGTTTCAAGCGGCATCTATCGCAGATTTATACTTCGTACAGCAAAAGCGGAAATACATCGGCCGCTAAAACAAATCGGTCGGAAGAGAGGGGGGGGGGGGGGGAGAGAGAGAGAGAGAGAGAGAGAGATTGGATTTGATTGTTTGGGGAAGGAGACCAGACAGCGAGGTCATCGGTCTCATCGGATTAGGAAAGGACGGGGAAAGAAGTCGGCCGTGCCCTTTCAAAGGAACCATCCCAGCATTTGCCTGAAGTGGTTTAGGGAAATCACGGAAAACCTAAATCAGGATGACCGGACGCGGGATTGAACCTTCGTCCTCCCGAATGCGAGTACAGTGTGCTAGCCACCTCACTCGGTAGAGAGAGAGAGAGAGAGAGAGAGAGAGAGAGAGTCTCGAGTGATAGTGACGGTCACTGAAAAGGAACGTGAAGAAAAATTAGAGGATCACAGCTGCAAAAGTATCTGCAGAACTGAATGCCGCAATCACGAGCCCTGTCAGCATCGAAAAAACACGAAGGGAGCTCCATAAGCTGGGAACTGTGCAGGGCGATCTGTACTTCCAAACCGCTCACCAGTGATCCAATCGCCCGTAACAGGGAAGCTTGGTGGTCGGTTAAGTTGTGTGTCTCACTGTTTGCAACTTCTGACCGAATTTACGTCCCAAGGGTGAAACATGGCTGTGGTTTGCTCATGATTTGGGCAAACATTTCGTGGTATTCCAAAGGCCCAATGGTTACTCTGCAAGGTCACATTACGGTCAAGAATTACGTGACACGTTTAACTGAACAGGTCCATACCATGGTACAGTGTTTGTTCCCCAAAGGTGACGGTATGTCACAGGACGGCAGGCCTCCTGTTCACACAGCTCACATCGTCCAGGACTGGTTGTGCGAGCACGAGGATGAATTGTCGCATCTCCCCTGGCCACGACAGTCACAAGGTCTTAATATTACTGAGGTTTTGAGCGTTTTTTTTGGAGAGAAGGGTGCGTGATCGCTGTCCACCTCCTTCATAGTTACCTGAATTTGCCCCGGAAGAATGGTATAAGATTTCTTTGAAAACCATACAGGACCTGTACTTAACCATTCCAAGAGTACTCGAAGCTGTTTTGAATGTCAACGGTTATCCTACACCGTATTAGTTGCGGCAGTGTGTTGTGTTTGGTTTTTCCATATCTTCGTCCAAACCCTTTACATCAAACTGACTAGTGGGCCTGTGCGCGTTGAATTTGGGTGGCGATTACGGCATCGTTCGCGTACACTGCTGGAGGGTAGTTTCACTAGGTGCTCGTACCTGCATTGCACATGGACAGCGTTTTCAGCGAGTTGGCAAAGTGAGCACTGAGACCAGCCACAGACTAGAACATTACAGAGAAACGTGGGGCTAGCAAGACGATAACTATGATATAAAAAGTAAACAAACAAAAACTTCTGAAAAAAGGAATGGGATGCGGAGAGGATGAAATGACGAACAAGATGACCTCCCTATTGTGTTATTTGATATTTTACACAGAGACGTACATACCTGATTTCACAGCAACATACAGGGCGTTTCAAAAAGAAAGAGCAGATTTCAAACATTTATTTCTCAAAAACTACAAATGATAGAAACACAATTCAAACGTTTCTTGTCAGAGAAAGGTTCAAAGTTTTTCAATGGTCCGCGCAGAAGTTCCATGCAAATCCGCAGTGGCGCTGGCGTTTGTTTGTAGGAAAATGGCGACGACACCACAGGAACGATCATTTTGTGTGCTGCAATTTGCAAAGTTAGAGTCCATTGTTGGTGTGCAACGTGCATTCCGCCGTCAATTCAACAAACAGCCGCCTCGTCATAAGCAAATTTATGAGTGGCATCACAGATTCGTAGAAGATGGTTGCATCTGCAAGCGAAAAAGCACGGGTCGTCCACGCACATCGGATGAAAATGTCGAGCGTGTCCGTGCAGCTTACGAAAGGAGCCCTAGAAAATCCACGGCACGGGCAAGTCACGAACTAAACATGTCTAAAACAACGGTATGGCGCGTTCTGAGTAACCGTCTGCACATGAAGCCGTACAAACTGCAGTTATTGCAAGCATTGCGTCCTGACGACCACAACAAAAGGTTCGAATTTTCAACTGCAATTCTACAGGACATGGAAGAGGACAATTTTGCCGAACGCTTAATTTTTTCAGATGAATCAACGTTTCACATTTCTGGTAAAGTTAATCGGCATAACGTACGAATTTGGGCGAGTGAAACTCCGAGGGACGTTATTCAACATGAAAGAGACTCACCAAAGGTTAACGTCTTTTGTGCAATTTCGGTAAACAAAGTTTATGGACCTTTCTTTTTCATGGAGAAAACTATCACAGGAACCATTTACCTGGACATGTTAGAAAACTGGCTATTTCCTCAACTTCAGGAAGATTCAAATCACTTCATCTTCATGCAAGATGGCGCCCCACCACACTTCTCTGAACCTGTACGACGGTACCTAAATAACACCATTCCAGGACGGTGGATTGGAAGAGCAGGAGCACAAGATCAATGTCATCGTCTGTGGCCTCCCAGGTCACCAGACCTTACTCCCTGCGATTTTTATTTGTGGGGGTACATAAAGGACTGTGTTTATGTCCCACCTATGCCCGCTACTCTTCAAGAGGTACGACATCGAATTGTTGCGGCCGTGAATTCGGTAACTAAAGACCAGTTGCGTCGTGTGTGGCAAGAAATGAGATACCGGTTTGATATTTGTCGTGTAACAAATGGTGCTCATATTGAGGTACAGTTTTGATATTTGTTGTGTAACATTTGGTACTCATATTGAGTGAAGGACCGTTGGAATTGTGTTTCTATCATTTGTAGTTTTTGAGAAATAAATGTTTGAAATCTGCTCTTTCTTTTTGAAACGCCCTGTACTTCAGACCATCCGCTGTGTAGTCCTGTTCCGCAATATCTCTGTTAGACTCCTAGCTATACCAGTCATCTCTACTTCCTGCACAAAAATCTCAGCATCATTGTTCTACTGTTGACATTCAAAACTGCTGTATTATTTCACAACACCACTATAACTAACCCAGAACCTGACAGCCATTTGAGCTCCATTTACATCACCAACACCAAGAACCTCACCCATATCAACCCATAATTTTCCACTGTTTCGTAAATAGTTTTATATCTGAAGCATGATTTATTTACACTAGGTTTTAAAACCTTACTACGACAATTGAACATTAGAGTTTCAATAACTGCATGATCTTCCAGTAATGTCGTGAACGTATTGATCATTTTTATGTTAACACTAGCACAACATGTTGTATTTATAAGCAGATATTACATACATAATTTTGTAATCAGTAAAAAAATTAAACGGTTTAAAGAAATGATTACAGTTCTGTGTAAAGGATAAAGAGTTTGATAATGTCACTGATAGTCGAGCAAACGTCGCTGACTGTCATTGACACATCTATGTGGGCTTCCCGGTCAAATAATTCTTGGCAGTCTCCTGTTGTTTGTTGCCAGATCCTAAAATCAATATGAGCCAATACAGGGTGTTTGAAAAAGAACTCCTTAGTTTTAAGTACAAATTTAACGGGGAAATTAATGAAAAATTGCATCAATGAGTGCATACCATGAAAGAGAATTTCTTCAAGCTTTTTTTAACGTTAGTAGACTTCAACGTGGGATCCATTTGTTGCCCTGCACACATCGAGACGATATTCCACTTCTCGCCACGAATTCACCAACATTTCAGGTGTAACTGTCCCAAACGCTGCGACGATTCTTTCCCATAAATGATTGATGTGTCTGACCTTTTCACTGTACGCAACATTTTTTATGTGGCCTCAAAAGAAAAAGTCCAGTAGGATTAAGTCTGGGCTTCGTGGTGCAGTTGCAATTTGTAGGCGCACAACATCGTACACAGCACCTTTAGGCACTCCTAATTGTAGACTACGTCTGGCCAATGAGTTCTTCGGGCTCTGAACACACGAAACACGGATCTGATCAACAACATCTTCAGGAGTTCTCGGTCTACCCGGTGATTTTGCTTTTAAAACACTACAAGTTTCCTTGAAAGACTCTAGCCAATGGCGTATAGTTTTTGCTGTAGGTGGTTCACCACCATATTGACGTCTAAAATTACGTTGCACTGATTATAACTGACTCAGTTTTCACAACCCAAATAACACACTGCTCTTCTTTTTACTGGGTTGCTTTACACTGCACTGCACGCACAGCTGGACTGAACTGAAGGAACAGAGGAAAAAAATAGCCCTGGTGCCATCTCAAGGTCAAGCAGACCTGCCAACTGCAGGCGAGCCAAACTTGGAGAGTTTGTGAATCAAACACCACAAACTAGAATAGTGTATGTCACTTTGTACTGATCCTAGGACACATTAAAGCTAGGGAGTTCTTTTTCAAACACACTGTACTTCGGCGATCCACATCTCTGCTATCTTCAAGAGAAACGTAGTTGCTGCTGACATCCGATAAAAACTGATGCCAAAGACGGAAGCCATTGTGCTACATAGGACCCAATATCACAACACGCACGTGCGCTGCCCACCACACGTACTGCCCTAAGACTGGGCTTGTGGTGGCACGTGTAGTAGAACACTGGGGCAAACACACCAGTCCCACAAAATGACTTTGTGCTTTGATGTGGGATAATATAGGTTCCAAGTTTTGTTGAGCCTCTCATGACAATGACGTTCCACGCACCTGTCCTGAACTGTGCGAATCTACCGGCCAGTGTAAGCCTCCCCACACTGACATGGAATATATATGACACGTTCCACACCGTTTTATATATATATATATATATATATATATATATATATATACTTGACACGTTCCACACCATAACGGCTACCGTACCGTGCGCTTGATCAATCAATGGAACACGCAACCAACTAACTAACTAACTAAGAGTACGTTCCGTCCACATGTCATGTTTAGAGATTGCTCAATTCTGTAAAGGGTCTTAGGATCCCTGACATATATAAAATTCCATGTCAGTGTGGGGAGGCTTATATATATATATGACACGTTCCACACCGTTTTATATATATATATATATATATATATATATATATATATATATATAATACAGAGTTAAAGACTAAAATTTCTATTATTTACTCCATTCCCTTAAATGGCACAAAATGCATATACTATGTTTATAGATTTATTAATTCCTATGTGTTTTATCATCCGCATCAGAAATAACAAATTCTCCGCGCACTAGAGTCCTAGGGTAGTAACTCTTTGATGCAAATACCTATCGGTATGTGTTGGTTTCCGGTGGACGCTATGTGCCAGGGTACGATCATGGTTATTGTAAACCAATAAGTCCCAAAAATGAAAGTTTCCTATCACGCTAAATTTAATGCTGGGTTGATAGCTGAAGGGGTCCAAAAATCAGTTTAGAGCAGGATGTCCATGAAGTCACACAAAAAAGCCTTGGTACTAGTTTTCAGCAGGGCTCAGAAAAAGCCTGCCTCCTGAAGATGTCGGGCTGATGGATCCGATAAATATTGACTCATGTTGATTTAATGATCCTGCAGAAAACCCGAGGAGACTACGACAAATCATTGACATCATTTTCTTGGGTGTTTTGAATTGGTACGTCATTCTTGTAAAGGAACCTCCAGTTGTCAAAAACCGCAGAGGTCTTACGAACCTCTCTTTGCAATGATGTAAGTATTCCTATAATTTCTGCCCGTGAATATTACGGACTCAGTCGGGGTCAACAGCTGTTCAGTTTCACTGAATGACATTCGTGAAAATGGTTCGATCATTTATTGTCTGCAACCAGTGTAATGAAAATATTAATTCCACGATACATTTCCATATTTTTTAAAGACTTATTTTGTCCTTTCACTTTCCTAGGAGTAATATAGTATAGTAACTGCTACCCTTGTAATTTTGGCTTCCTCCATCTTCGAGCATGCGCGCGCTTGCCAACTGGAACCAACTGCGAGTCCATGAACAGCCTGTGCGGTTCTGCGTGCCGAAGCACAGTGTGTCCGATCTAAGCATTTCATAGAAACAAAAATTACTGTAAACTTGTTATAGACATTATATAAATAACATACAGCTGTAGAAAATATGTGTCGACTTTGACTGTGGAATGTGTAGTTTATGAAAAGAAGTTAAGAAGTTTATACCATAAAACGTCCTGCCAAAGACATTTCATCTGCTGTATGGCCAAAATTGGCTGTAATAACAAAGTTTAGAGCAAGCTCACAGAAACCTACACTGAAGCGACAAAGGAACTGGTATAGGCATGCTTATTCAAATAGAGAGATATGTAAACAGGCAGAATACGCCGCTGCGTTTGGCAACGCGTATATAAGACAAGTGTCTGGTACAGTTGTTAGATCGGTTACTGCTGCTACAACGGCATGTTATCAAGATTTAAGTGAGTTTCAACGTGGTGTTGCAGTCGGCGCACGAGCAGTGGGATACAGCATCTCCGAGGTACGATGAAGCGGGGGTTTTCCGGTACGATCACTTCATGAGTGTACCGTGAGTAGCAGGAATCCGTTAAAACATCAAATCTCCGACACCGCTGCGGCCGAAAAAAAACAAAAAAAGTCCCCTCCAAGAACGGGACCAACGACGACTGAAGAGAATCGTTCAGCGTGACACAAGTGTAATCCTTCTGCAAATTGGTCTAGATTTCAATGCTGGTCCATCATCAAGTGTCAGCATGCGAACCATTCAATGAAACCTCATCGATATGGGCTTTCGTAGCCAAAGGCCCACTCGTGTACCCTTTGTGACTGCACGACACAAAGCTTTACGCCTCGCCAGCGCCCTTCAACACCGACACTGGACTGTTGATGACTGGAAACATGTTGCCTGGTTGGACGAGTCTCGTTTCAAATTGTGTCGAGCGGGTGGACGTGTACGGGTATGGAGACAACCTCATGAATCCATGGACCCAGCATGTCAGAAGGGGTAGTTCAAGCTGGTGAAGGCTATGTAATGGTGTGGGGCGTGTGCAATTGCAGTAATATGGGAGCCCTGATACGTCTAGATACGACTCTGACAGGTGACACGTACGTAAGCATCCTGTCTGATCAACTGCATCCATTCATGTCCATTGTGCATTCCCAAGGACTTGGGCAATTACAGCAGGACACTGCGACTCCTCACACGTTCAAAATTGCTACAGAGTGGCTCCAGGAGCACTCTTCTGAGTTTAAACATTTCAGCTGGCCACCATACTTCCGAGACATGAACGTTATCGAACATATCCGGAATGCCTTGCAGTGTTCTGTGTAGAAGAGATCTCCACCCTTCGTACTCTTACGGATTTATGGACAGCCCTGCGAGATTCATGGTGTCAGTTCCCTCCAGCACTCCTTCAGACATTAGTTGAGCCCATGCCACGTCATGTTGCTGCACTTCTGCTTGCTCGCGGGGGCACTACACAATATTAGGCAAGTGTACCAGTTTCTTTTGCTCTTCAATGTATATTATGTGCTAGTAGTTGTACAGAAATGCAGTATCACTTTGTTATTTTCACGGAAGCTCTTTATGCAAAATTGTATCACACCGTCGTAAAAGCCATTAAGAGCACCACAATGAGCAGAAAAAAAAACTTATTGAATCACCGTTTCTCTCTACCAGTTACTGTTGAAGACATTGTTGGTATAGTACAAAAACAGAAAAAAACCTTGTGACACGATGGAAACACTGAGTACTATGCTTGTGCTAATCGTCTGCAATGGTAGAGCATATTACAGGATTACAAAAATCAGCATTGCGTATATGGATATGATACTGGCAGCAAGCAAAGAGGTGAGCTTACAAGGGGAACGTACGACCTTCTGCTCATGGATTTGATAAATATTGACAGGCTGTGTAGGGCATGACTAGGACTTAAATATATGCGAATAGCAAGACGCAACTCTCAGCCATTTTGGAAAAAATCGAATTAGAACATTTTATGCCTGCTTACGAGTTCTCTTCAAAAAATTCCGGAACATTCATAATTTCGCACCAATGGCGTGTTGGAGCGAGGTGCGGTTAGCTTCCTTGCACACGCTCGTGTTTAATGTGGAACTGCCGGAAGTTTCATTGTTGTATGTCTGTTAGTTATTGTACAGTTCTGTATTAAGTAGAGCGCTGTGTTGCACAATTTGCGAATTTCGAGATGGCAGAGTTGGAGGCGCAACGCATCTGATATTACATTTTTCGTGAAACTCAAGAAAACCTTTATAGAGACATATCAGATGATGCAGGAAGCCTACGATGCTGAATGCTTAAGCCGTACTCGGTGTTACGAATGGTTCACACGGTTTAAAAATGGACGGACGGATGTTAAAAATGGCCCTCGTTCAGGTCGGCTTTCGACGTCAACCAACGAATTTCAAAAAAGCCAACGAAATTGTATGTGCCAATCGGAGGCTGACTGACCGAGAGACTGCAGACGAATGTAACATTTCAGGAGAAGCAGACGTCCTGAAATGTGACGAGACAATTCATCGGTTTTGCATCACGATAACGCACCCGCACATTCATCCCTGTTAGTGCGTGAGTATTGCTGAAAAAATCAAGTCACTCTGCTGCCTCATCATCCGTACTCTCGCTACCTGTCCCCTGAGGACTTTTTTTTATTTAGTTGAAAACCCCGTCGAAAGGACGAAATTTGCAACGATGGACGAGATGAAAGAAAATTTACAGACGGCGCTTCGCACGATCCAGTAAGAGGCGTACCAAGACTGCTTCCGGAAGTGAAAACGGCGTTGGAAGCGGAGTATCAATTGAGGAGGAGAGTATTTCGAAGGAGACCTTCACAGTAAGTAAAAGGCAAACGCAGAAAAATTTTGTGGACCAAGTGCCCAAATTTTTTGAACAGACATCTTACATACTTCCTATAGCCGCTAGTAACAAAGGATTCCGCAATCAAACGAGTGAGCGCTTAGTTTCACAAGCGCAGGGTCTGTGGTTCGAATCTCGGTTCCGATACTATCTTTATATTTGCTTCTCACGTAATTCTAACAACAGACATGAGTGATACGCCGCGAAATTGTGTGATGACCGAGAACAGCTTACGAATGTAGCCCGAGTTTGTTTTCCAACAGACTCATTGAAAAAACCATGCACATGCAAAGATTCGGAATTCATCACAAGTGCTGCATGTCGCAATAATTTATTGTTTCCCATGTTTCCACGATCAATATCATCCTGATTCGTACAGTGCTCGAAAGGTTACGCATTATGCTTGCCACACATGTAGATAATATAAAGGAAATTACTATACTAATTTCCTTGAAAGCTCTAGTGTTTCCATTTTTTCCAATCTAATTAAGAAATTTTTTGTTCTTTTTTCAGATAAAGGTTATGAAAATAATAAATGAATTATTCAATAATGACAGTTTGCACAGTCATAATAATTACGGAGCGGAAAAAAGTGTAGGCAGAGACATTCGATCCATGGACCTCGCTCTTCTGAAACTAACTTCTTAAGACGTTCGGGTGCTTAATAGCGCGATGCTCCACCTTGCGGCGTAGTTATGTCCTGCGCGTTAGGGATTTAACATGCTGTTTCTCTATTGTACTTGCAAGTGCAGATTCCGTAACCAGCGGACCAAGATCTGCTTTGTGCTGCTCATGCAAAACCGACCCCTACCTATTCGTATATGTTCACCTCATGTCCTCTCGCACAACAGGCAGACCCAACACTCCGCATACAGCACGTGAAACAGCGTCAGAAAGAAATAATAGAAACACCAATGTCGTCACTGGGTACCCATACTGGAAGAAACACAGCTAAGTCAGCATAAAATTGCTTTTTATTAGTATTGTCACACTTCACATACAACACACGTTTATCAACTTTTCGGAAGGACTGTTTATAGGCTTTCTTACGCTAATTATTTGCACTAAACATCTTTGCCAGGAATTACTCCTGTCTAGTGAAAAATCAACGTCAGTGGAGCTTGGTAAGCAATACACAAGATCTCAACAATGTTGTTCATCACGTACTCAAACGTATCCGTCAGCTCACGACTGTCGATGTGTTGTGTGCCCGCCGCTCACCACTGCCCATAACGAAGAGCATTTCCATGCGGTATCGTCTTCAGACCGGCTCGCACAACCTATTGGGTAGTCAGGTGCGGTACCTTCTTCTACTCTAAGTTAGATGTTGGTGTCATTTTATATTAATTATGGCTTTGGAAAAGTAATTACTGTTTCTAGATGACATGGTGGGATACAGAATCTCTTTGCCTACAAGTCTTTAATTTAGGCAATAGTTTTTGTATTAAATAGGAAATGCACAATTTAAATGCAGACCCGTGGTTCTGTGACTTAGTATTTCACGGACTCTGGTATTATTAACGGTCGGCGCTGCTCTGTCGGCAACATCAGTCGGGGCGTACTCCCCCTGTCTATTCACAAAGAGCTATTTTGTCTCGTGAAATTCCCAGCCAACCTCCCTGGCTGATTTTCTACTCTTGCATCCACCCTCATTTCTCAGTGTAACCACAGCACCCAACATTAAACTTTTTTGTCTCCTTAGATACGTGCTCCGCTCCATTATGTCCTCCCCGATAGCTGAGTGGTCTGCGTGACGGATTGCCGTCCTACGGGTCCGGGTTCGATTCCCGGTTGGGTCAGGGATTTTCTCCGCTCAGGGACTGGGCGTTGTGATGTCTTCATCATCATTTCATCCCCATCCGGCGCGCAGGTCACCTAATGTGGCTTCGAATGTAATAAGACCTGCACCAAGGCGGCCGGACCTGCCCCGCAAGGGGTCAATGACGCCAAACGCTCATTACCATTTCCGTTCCATTATAACCTTTGGAACGCAGTACAGCAGCAGTTTTGCATGGCACGGATTCGGCAAGTCCTTCATAAGTTTCTGTGGGGATATAGGACCAGATGTCTCTGCACAGGTCATGTTATTTCTCTAAATTATGGCCGTATGTGATAACGTGACAATCTATGTCCGGATTGACATGATTCATGTACCATTGTCATAGTAGCGTTTAATTATTTGGTTTGAGTTCAACTGAGGCTAGCTGAAGTAAGCTCACGTTTATAGAAAGCCGTATTCTGTAACTGCGGTGATTAGGAAGTCAATTAATATCTTACTTCTCTGATCTGTATACTGATAGTTGCACACAAATCTGTAGTTTACGTTCGTGAAGAATCTCCGATCGAGGCACTGCCTAAAAATCTCGTTTTCCACAGACCACTGAAGCTCCGTTCAGTTCTCAGGAGTGAACATCCTTTGCGGCTTAAGGACGAGGTATCAGGACGCTGGGTGCGGCCGAGCGTATAAGCCGTTCGCCACGGCATTCTCCGAGTGTACACCGCCCGCGGTGGAACTAAGAACGGTCAACGTATCGTATTTCGCACGAGGTGTGGTCCAGTCCTCCCAGAAAATTAGATAAAGCAGCAGCGGAACGCTTGAGTTCGGCCAGTTCACCGACCTTAACGAGCCGGCGCAGCGTAACTGTACGGTAAAAGAAGTTTGGTTTCAAGTTGGAAAGTCGTTCCCAGAAGAGAGTGAGGTGAGCTGGCAAGCACCTTGCAGAACTGTGAGAAACGGCGACGCCCAAATCTTCACACGGAACATCCCAGGCAGTAAGCTGAAAATTTAGAATCAGACCACTTAGTGGTTAATAGTAGTACTTCAGCATCTAGATCTACATACATACTCTGCAATCCACCATACGGTGCCTGGCGGATGGTACCTAGTACCACAACTAGCATCTTCTATCCCTGTTCCACTCCCAAACAGAACGAGGGAAAAATGACCGCCTATATGCCTCTGTAAGAGCCCTAATCTCTCTTATCTTATCTTGGTGTAAGCTGGCGGCAGTAAAATTGTACTGCAGTCAGTCTTAAACGCAGGTTCTCTAAATTTCCTCAGTAGCGATTCACGAAAAGAACGCCTCCTTTCCTTTAGAGACTCGCACCCGAGTTCCTGAAGCATTTCCGTAACACTCGCGTTATGATCAAACCTACCAGTAACAAATCTAGCAGCCCGCCTCTGAATTGCTTCTATGTCCTCCCTCAATCCGACCTGATAGGGATCCCAAACGCTCGAGCAATACTCAAGAATAGGTAGTATTAGTATTTTATAAGCAGTCTCGTTTACAGGTGAACCACATCTTCCCAAAATTCTACCAATGAACCGAAGACGACTATCCGTCTTCCCCGCAACTGCCATTACATGCTTGTCCCACTTCATATCGCTGTACAATGTTACGCCCAAATATTTAATCGACGTGACTGTGTCAAGCGATACACTACTAATTGAGTGTTCAAACATTACAGGATCCTTTTTTCTATTCATCTGCATGAATTTACATTTATCTCTATTTACAGTTAGCTGCCATTCTTTACACCAATCACAAATCCTGTCCAAGTCATCTTGTATCCTCCTACAGTCACTCAACGACGACACCTTTCTGTACACCACAGCATCATCAGCAAACAGCCGCACATTGCTATCCACCCTATCCAAAAGATCATTTATGTAGATAGAAAACAACAGCGGACCTACCACACTTGCCTGGGGCACTCCAGATGATAGCCTCGCCTCCGATGAACACTCACCATCGAGGACAACGTACTGGGTTCTATTACTTAAGAAGTCTTCGAGCCACTCACATACTTGGGAACCAATCCCATGTTCTCGTACCTTAGTTAGGAGTCTGCAATGGGGCACCGAGTCAAACGTTTCCGGAAGTCAAGGAATATGGCATCCGTCTGATACCCTTCATCCATGGTTCGCAAGACATCATGTGAAAAGAGGGCGATTTGCGTTTTGCAGGAGCGATGCTTTCTAAAGCCGTACTGATGCATGGACAACAACCTCTCTGTCTGAAGGAAATTCATTATATTCGAACTGAGAATATGTTCGAGAATCCTGCAACAAACCGATGTTAAGGATATTGGTCTGTAATTTTGAGGATCCGTCCTTTTACCCTTCTTATATACAGGCGTCACCTGCGCTTTTTTCCAGTCGCTCGGGACTTTACGTTGGGCAAGAGATTCGCGATAAATGCAAGCTAAGTAAGGAGCCAATGCAGTAGCGTACTCTCTGTAAAACCGAGTTGGAATCCCATCAGGACCTGGCGATTGATTTATTTTCAACCCATTCAGCTGTTTCACAACCCCAGGGATGTCTATCACTATGTCCTCCATAAGGGAATCTGTACGAGACTCAAACGGCGGTATGTTTGTACGATCCTCCTGCGTGAAAGGTTTCTCAAATGCTAAATTTAAAATTTCAGCTTTCGTTTTGCTGTCTTCCGTTGCCAGGCCAGACTGATCAGTGAGTGACTGGATGGAAGTCTTCGACCCGCTTACCGATTTTACGCAAGACCAGAATTTCCTTGGGTTTTCAGCAAGATCTTTTGCTGAGGTATGACGGTGGTAGTGGTTGAATGCTTCGCGCATTGCTCTTTTTACAGCAGCACGAATCTCTACTAACTTTTGCCTGTCCTCATTCTCCCGATCTTTCTTGTACCGCGAGTGGGACTGCCTTTGCTTCCTGAGCATTCTCCGAATTGCGCTGTTAAACCACAGTGGGTCTTTTCCGTCTGTAACCTACTTGTTCGGCACATACTTTTCCAATGTGTGATTTACAATGTGTTTAAAATTTGCCCATAATTCTTCCACGTCCATCGTACCGGAAGTAAATGAAGTCGATTCATTTACTAAGTGGAATGCTAACAACTGCATATCTGCTCTTTCTCGTAAGAATACTCTCCTAGCCGACTTTTTAACTTTCGTAACCGTAGTCGTAATGACAACATCATGATCACTAATCCCTGTCTCAACACTGACACCGTCGATGAGGTCTGGTCTGTTCGTGGCTACCAGATCTAAAATATTTCCATTACGTGTTGGCTGTCGATTTAGCTGCTCAAGACAGTTTTCGGATAATGTGTTCAAAAGTACTTCACACGAAGGCTTGTCTGTACCACCTGTAATGAATCAATAGACATCCCAGTCTATACTAGGTAGGTTGAAGTCGCCTCCGCCTAATATAGCATGATCCGGGTACTTCTGCGATACAAAATGTAGACTCCCTTTGAATGACTCTAGAACTGTCACTGTGGAACCTGGTGGCCGGTAATAACATCCTACAATTAGCTTTATTTCCCCTAGCCCTGTTAAACGTGTCCAGATAACTTCACAATCACACTCTACTTCGACCTCAGTAGACACAATATTTTTGTCAACTGCAATGAAGACACCACCTCCTTAGGTGTCTAATCTGTCTATCCGATACACGTTCCAACCCTCACTAAATATTTCAGAACTTCCTATCTCAGGGCTCAGCCAGGTCTCAGTCCCGAGAATAATTTGCGCGCCACACGCTGTCCGGAGGGCAGTAAATTCAGCAACTTTATTCCGAACACTCTGAAAATTGACTGCTAATATCTTGATAGCTGAAGTGTCTTTACACTGAGCGCGTCCTGATTTCCCTGCCTGCAAGTCGACTGGTGAGTGTTCATCAGGACACCTCGCGCTACTGCCTAGCCTAAAAAACCCCCACGTGCACGCCACAAAAGGGAGGTGTTCAACGATGGTTAACAAAGTCCAAACACGGGAACAGCGGACTGACTAGAGAGACAACTCAGTACCAGAGTGGGGGCGACAGGAAGATTTTCAGAACTGAGTCGTCCCAATGGTTAACACTGCAAGCCACTGTGCAGAATCTTGTAAAATCGTCTGATTGGTGAACTAAAAGGCACACAAAAGCGAGAGTTATCTTGGAGAACGAAGAGGGCACTTCTTGTCCTGGTGCTGAACCAAAGTCTTCTGAGCTGAGAGCCAACGAGGGCTGGTTTCGTCTCCGCTATTGCACACAGTTCAATTAATTCGCATCAGCTTATGGAAGTTTAGTCTTAACACATCCAACCAGTACTAGTATATACCTTTAGTACTAGTATATGCTTTGTGGGCATGAGGTGGTGCCCGATAGATAGCAGATATCTGCGCTGTTGGGTTCAGATCTGGCGAATCAGGTGGCCATGCTTCAACTTGAGATCACTGCCAAGCTCATCAAATCACGATTCTCGCCGTGTGACAAAACAGCTACCCTGATCGATGATGCCATCGCCGTCGGGGAAGATATCAAGAACGACGTAGCACACAGCTATCATGATGGCTTCGATACTACCAAAGGTCTCACGGAGGCCTGGGTGAATGTCCCTTGTAGCATAATACTATTCAAACCAGTCTCTGTCCGTGGTTCCCCGTTCAAGTTTCGAGCAACCATGTGCTTGGATGAGGGCCTATTCGGACACAATCAATGGTCTGTAAAAAAAAAAAAAAGTGTTGACCATCTGATCAGGCGACACGTTTCCATCGATCCACGGTCCAGTTTCGATGACTTATGTCCATTGCAATCGTAACTGACGATGTTGTGTTGTCGGATCAACATGGAAACACATAAGGGTCGTCTCCTGTGGAGCCTGAACAGTGCTTTCGGAAACACTTGTGCCTGCACCAAGGATGTACTCTGTCATCAGATCTGTTACAGACCGTTGCCTATACTGCTTTACAGACGAAAGAGGTGCAGGAAAAATACCCAACTCGTTTGGTTCAATAAACAGTGCCAAAAACTAAATATTATACCGAAATACGCGTGCATCAAGTCCATACGTACGTCAGCTGCAACGAGAAAGGCAATGGGGGTCGCGGTTTCTGTATGGATAAAGGAAGAAATTAAAAAGTGGTATACATCAGGGACAACGTGAGTACACATCATAATGTGATTTGTTTTTGAGTCATGGTTTGATACGGCCCGCCACGAATTCCTCTCCTGTGCCTACCTCTTCATCTCAGAGTAGCACTGGCAATCTACGTTCTCAATTATTTGCTGGATGTATTCCAAACTCTGCCTTCCTTTACAGTTTTTGCCCTCTACAGCTCCCTCTAGAACTGTGGAACTCGTTCCCTCATATCTTAACAGATATCCTATCATCCTGTCCCTTCCGATTATTAGTGTTTTCTTTACATATTCCTTTCCTCCCCGAAACTGCGCAGAACCTCCTCATTCCTTACCTTATCAGCCCGCCTAACTTTCAACAAACGTCTGTAGCACCACATATTAAATGCTTCTATTCTCTTCTGTTCCGGCTTTCCAACAGTGCACGTTGCTATACCATACAATTCTCTGCTCCAAACGTACATTCTCAGGAATTTATTCCTCAAATTAAAGTCTATGTTTGAACTAGCAGACTTCTCTTTGACAGGAATGCCCTTTTTGCAAGTAGTAGTATTTTTTTGATGTCCTCCGTCATTGGTTATTTTGCTGCCTAGGTAGCAGCATTACTGAACGTCATCTACTTCTTGACCTTCAGTCCTTACGGTAATTTTCTCGCTGTTCTCATTACTTTCGTCTTTCTCTAATTTACCTTCGATTCATATTCTTTACTCGGCAGACTGTTCATTCCATTGAGCAGATCAGGTAAGCCTTCTTCACTTTCACTTACGATAGCAATGCCGTCAGCGAATCGTATCACTGATATACTTTCACCTTGAATTTTAATCCCACTCCAGAACCTTTCTTTTATTTCCATCACTGCTTCTTCGATGTACAGATTGAATAGTAGGGGCGAAAGACTGCATCCCTTACTTACACCCTTTTTAATCCGAGCACTTCCTTCTTGGTCGTCCACTCTTATTATTCCCTCTTGGCTCTTGCACATGTTTTACATTATCCGTCTCTACCTATAGCGTATCCCTCGTTTTCTCAGAATTCCGAACATCTTTCACCATTTTACATTGTCGAACGCTTTTTCCAGGTCGACAAATCTTATGAATGTCTTGATTTTTCTTTAGTCTTGCTTCCATCATCAATCGCAACGCCAAAATTGCCTCTCTGGTGCTTTCTCTTTCCTAAAGCCAAATTGATCGTCATCTAATACATCATCAATTTTCGTTTCCATTCTTCTGTATATTATTCTCGTCAGCAACTTGGATGCATGAAATATTAAGCTGATTGTGTGACAGTTCTCGCACTTGTCAGCTCTTTCAGTCTTCGGAATGGTGTGGATGATATTTTTTCGAAAGTCAAATGGTATGTCGCCAGACTCAAATTCTACACAACATTGTGAATAGTCGTTTTGTTACCTCTTTCCCCAATGATTTTAGAAATTTGGATGGAATGTTATCTATCCCTTCCGCCTTACTGATCTTAAGTCGTCGAAAGATCTCTTAAATTCTGATTCTAATATGGATCCCCTGTCTCTTCCCTGTCGACTCCTGTTTCTTCTTCTATCGCATCACACACATCTTCCGCCTCACAGAGGCCTTCAGAGTACTCTTTCTATCTATCCATTATCTCCTCTGCATTTAACAGAGGAATTCTCTTAATGTTATCATCCTTGCATTTTATGTCACGGAAGGTTGTTTTGAATTCCCTGTACGCTGAGTTAGTCATTTCGACAATCATTTCTTTTTCATTTTCTTCGCATTTTTCACGGAGCCGTTTCGTCGTAGCCTCCCTGCATTTCTTATTTATTTCGTTCCTCAGCGACTTGTATTTATGTATTCCTGAATTTCCTTTGAAACGTCCCCTTTGAACAATTCTACACGAGACTGTGCTTAACCTGACACACAATATTTTGTTAGCGCAACGCAATCTGACTTTCAAAATTCCCTACAAAAGAATGGCCCTGACTAACATTAAACTATACCTTTCACAAATCACTTACCTCACAAAAATCTTCGCTGCTCAAGCTACTGCAATACAGCGAGCGCCACTACTGCCAGCTAAATAAAAGATTCAAACTATGGAAGGCACTAACTACTGATAGGGATAGTTAGCAAATGAAAGATATTAATAGAGAACAAACAATGTATTTACCTTGATATCATCATATATAAATATAGCAGTTCATGACAAATTTCAAAACTCCGCCATCTCTCTCCCCACATCCACCACTGCTGGCGGCTCACCTCCAACTGCGCAACGCTACGCACTGTTCACAGCCAGCTGCCTAACACTACAATGGCGAGTATTACAACAATGCAAAGCTGCCACGGACTGCACACAGCACAGCCAGTGATTTTCATACAGAGGTGGCGTTACCAATAAAAAAGCTAAACAGCCTACTTACATAAAGAAAACATAAACAGCCTACTTACATAGAGCACAGCCAGTGATTTTCATACAGAGGTGGCGTTACCAATAAAAAAGCTAAACAGCCTACTTACATAAAGAAAACATAAACAGCCTACTTACATAGCCCCCATGCTACCCACGAAAAATTTTACAAATTTTTTTGGGCAGTGCCCAATAATGATTTGATAAAATTTTTCATAATTACAATAACAAAGATATCAAATGCACACACTTATTGATACAATGTTGGTCAAAAGCTAAAATTTTCTCACAGTCTATAAAGACAGTCCTGATCGTACATAACAGTAGAATAACAGTGTTTTTCTCAAAGTCTGAGCAGTAAAAGAAAATGCACACAGAAGTAGTGGATTTCCATGCAGTCTTGAAGAAGTAGCGTTGTCCTTCCAACGGAAAGACAGTGCTGACTCTTGACATGCTGACAGATAATGGGCCACAACAGAGCAAACCCACAGCAGAGTCAGTCGTAGTTTGGAAGAATATTGGTAGGTAGGTCACCACAGAGCAGACCCACTGTAGTCCTGGTAGAGAGTATGGTATTGGTGGGCCACCAGAGGTGCAGACCCACTGCAGTCCTTGTAGAAATAATGGTACTGATGGATCATCAAAGATGTAGACACACTGTAGTCCTTGTAGAGATAATGGTATTGGTGGGCCACCAGAGGTGCAGACCCACTGTAGTCCTTGTAGAGATGACCAGCAGCCATCTGTTGCGATTGTGCAGGTGCACATTCACCATCGAAGAGTCTTGCAGAGAATATAGCAAGTCCATAAACCACCACTTGTGCACTCACAAAGTTTTTGGAATTGTCCTTAGAACCAGCAATGCTGTTATCCAGTCCCTTGCTGAATTATCAACACACGTGCAAACACTATCAGTCCCTACTTCTCACATATTGTCCATATACTATGACCAACAGAAACGTGTGCAGTGAAATGGAACTTACAAGTTAATAATATCATGAACTGGTGACAATTACAATTTTATAAATTTACAACATGAAAATACAATTACAAAGGTACAAAATACATCATTAAAGAACATAATAATACAGATAACATTTGTAGTAACACAGGCTTTACAAAAGAATAGAAATAAACATATACATCAGTGGAATTATGACATGAGTACATACATAAAGGATCACAATAACTTTTGAAACATCAACTTCACACATGAGCATTGAACAGAACAGAATTAATAATGTCTAACATCTTTACAAAGTAAATAACATATTATTAATGCAAATTATATTTGAGGATAACAGTATTCCTCATCATAGTGAATGTAGCTTAATATTAAAAGAAGAAAAAATTCTATGAAACTACACAGAGACAGGAAGAAAACAAATACTCAAGGGTACACAAACACATAGTGGGATAACACCAATAGGAAAGGACAGGGTTCGTTTTCAGTGTAACATGTGGTACTGCAGTCCAACCTAAAACTTCATATATCTTTCCTCTTATTTCATCCTTTGTTTCCACCAAAAAAAATTCTATCTAAGCATGCTTTCTGTATTTATATGTTCACACATTTCTTACCTCAACATTTATTTCCAAGAAAATCCTACCTAAACCTGTTTTCTGTACTTTTTTCGTATTCTCAATGCATTTCTTCCAATTCATCGCAACTCATTCTCTTATATAGTCTACCCCCTCTTAAGCTAACTTAAATCTACTGAGCTCAGATGCTAAACTAAGGGACGAGGCAATGCAGCAGCACATAAAACAATTAATATAAACAGCAATAAAAAAAATGGATAATCGCAAAGCAAGCTACAGTAAATCTAAATTAACAGAAAAAATGCAAAATTACAACTAATATGAGCCAATGTGCAGCAACAAAAAAATAAATCTGGCTTAGCAGAGTAACACAAATTAAAGCTCAGTAGCAGTATGCCTGGCAAACAGCAGCTTATATCTAAACATGACATAGCTCAAGCAAAAAAAAAAATTACACTAAAGATAACAATGCAGATAAGGGAAATGTATAATCACATCTTAATGTCTAACTAATTAAAGTGGTGCACCACAACAACTGATTGTAAAAAGAAATATTACCATGTACTTGAAAAGAAAATTACGTGTTACTGTTACTAGTTCCTTCTTATTGTTTTGTCCTTTCCAAGTGCTCCTTTTTTTTTTAAAGAATGTGGATCATAAAATAATTATTTAATAGATCTGTTGACAGAAAGTGTTCACATTAGCAAATGCATTTCATTTTATAAAAGCAATGCTGCAACACAGCTGGAAACCAGATATCAAATGAAATAAGCAATTACGCAAACCAAAGCATAAAAATATCATTCAATAGTCATGTGACATTTCGTAAGTCAGTAGCTCTCAACTGTCGTAGAAAGACACTTGTCATAATCAGGTGTGCAGATGTACGAATATTTCCCATCAATTCATAAGCATTTCAGTAATTAGCACAAAGTGCGAGTAATCATATGTTTTCAAGTAACGAGGGTGTCGCATTAGCGATGAAAGGCACACCCTAATGGCTTGTTCTCCAGGTGTTTGACACAGCTGTGTGCCCACAACGCATTACAAAAATCATATGTTTTCAAGTTCGACCGTGTCGTTTTTGCGATGCTTTCTACAAAGGAATGTCAGAAGCGAGGTTAATAGCGTCCCTTTTTTTTTTCTTCCTGTGCTCTGAAAGGCACGCGCTAATGGCTTTTTCTCCAGGCTTCTGACACAGCTTGGTGCCCATGACGCATTATGTGTAGGTGGTCCGTTAACTTTCTTACGGAAATATTTACGACAGCAGTTTCCGCTACAGTGACAGTCGCATATAAAAATATTTCACAGGTCAAGAATTTGCGTTACAAATCTGTAGAAACAAAATGCTATTGATATAACAGTGTCCAAAAAAATTTTCGTCTGCATTGTAATACATTCATGCATATACACACACATTTCATAACTCTTAAAGTACGATTCTTGGTTTCCAACAACCTTTTCATAAATCAGAGTCCCTAACCCCTACTCCTTATTCCTTACCTTATTCGTCGACACTTCTTCAGTATTTCATCATAAGAAATACGTAGCATAATCAAACTCCTCATATACGGTATCATCATCTTATTAATCATAAACATACCTCAACAGTATAATACACATCGTCGTCGTAATAATATCATAACATCTTAGTCAACTCTCAAAATCGTCGTAGCTTCCTCCAATAATTTCAAAACCTAAAAAAATTCTCTGCTCATGTCAAAAGTGTCAGCTGCCTCAAACGTACTTTAAAAATCATGACCCCATACGAAATACGTCATTCAAAGCTCTCATAGTATCACAATGATTCCGAAAAATATGAGCGTTTCTCAAAGTACAGACAAAATACAGTTTCATAAGTGTGAAGTTACCCAACTGTGTATTGTGTAAACATGTGTCACTGATGTAGTAAAATAAATGTTTGTCTCTCTCAGTTAAATGATCGGATAGCTGTGTAATTTGTGTGTTAGAGAAATATGGTACCGATGTGTAAAGTTGTATAAGCAAATACCATATTAGCTAGGGTTCCTTGTGCTTGCCAAACACATGGTACACAAAGTAGGCGTGTACCCCCCTGAGGATTATTGTAATTATACCCTCAGGTGTTACAGATTACAACAATGGAATGAAATGTATTACGGAAAACCTTCTTTGTAATTCAAAAATCTTTAAAAATAAATGGCTTAAGTACAAAATCTCTCAAATGCGTGTCCTGTAGCGCTAAATGTGCGTCTTGCTGTAAGATAATTCTGTGGAACTGTCGTAGTTATCGTCCTCTGTAAGCAAAGTTCTGCTAAAGTCAATGTACTTACCTCATGATAAACAAAAGTGAAATGCTTTATGTATAGATATCTTAGTTATTACGCTTATTGCCGTGATGAGGAAAGTACTGTGCTGTAACGTATTGTTGTGCTACGGAAAAGGCAATCTCATTGTAGCTATACCACAAAAGTTACTACTAAAACATGTTTTACTTTGCAGAATAAAACAGAAAAACTGTGCAGAAATAAAACAGAAACACTACAAAAGCAACATTGTAAATTGTCACTCATTAGTAGCGTCGTGATATAATTGTGTAGCTGTCAAAGAAACCAAGTGCTAACTCATATTTAATCCCACAAAAAGTACTTGAAATAAAGAATGTCTTTTCAAGTAAACCAAAATGTTACATTAAAATCTCATTAGCAGTACCAGTATGTGTCCTAAGTATTTAAGCCTGATAGTCGTTACGTAATCGTGCAACTAACAAGCAAGAATGTACAAATGCAACGCTGTGTAGTCTGTTCACTATAACAATGCATTCGTAATTTCTATTTAAATAAGTTCTCTTGGTTCTAGACTGGCTATTTAACTTCAAACATTGTTGCATTTTAACAGTTTCTTAAGTCTTTCAAAGCAAAAGACAAAGTTAAAAAGCAGATTATCTTTCAATAAACGGTTTTATATGTGAAGTGTGGTGAAATCCTTTACTCTTCATAGTACTCAGAGTTTGAACTCGAATGCGATTGTCATGCGATATACGTCGGTAAAGAATGCTAAAATTTTTCTCAAGGCTAGCGTCTTATGTTATTTTTCTCGGAGCCAGCGGGCGCACGCGGCTGCCTGCTGTGCGAGTCATTGTCTGTCTCTTTGTTGGCGCGCGTCGTTATTGGGATTATGAGACCTAACTTCCACAAATTCGCCTTGCCGAGAGGGCCCAGCTCTGTTTAAAGCTCGCCAGTTCTGATGAAATTGACGCCTGTCGTTATGATCATATCGTCTGTCGTCATGTCGGTAGATTCTGTAGTTTCTTTCTTGTCGGTTAAGTGGTGGAGAATTTCTCCCTGAATCGTAACTGCGCGCTGGACCGTTGCGTCTAAAGTTATTCTGTCTCCCTTGATAATGATTGTTTTGGTTCCCATATTGTCTGTTTCTCTGATTGTCTCTGTGATAGTCATTACCACGGAGAGGTGATCTTTCCCTGTAGTTATTACTACTCTGCCAACGGTTGTCATATGGGTGGTGTCTGTTTTGGTCACGATATGTGTTGTGAGAATAGCCTTGTCGTGTCCAGTTATTACTTCTTTCATCGTGGAATTGTGACAGATGTGACCTGTAATTGTTGTGCTCCTGTTTCCGCGTTCCCCGATTGTCAGTGTCAATTTCCAATTCTTGTAACAGACCCTGAAATGCTTCAATGTCATCTTTGCAACGTCCTGCCAAAATAATATGTCGTAAATGTTCAGGCAATTTGAGTAAGCAAATGCGGATGAGTTCTGAGGGGCTGTATGGGTTTGAACGATACTGATTCTTATGCATCATGTCTTCAAAATATTTCATAAGACTGGAAAATTCAGATTGTTCGAAACGTTTCATCATTATGATGCTATGTTTTACTCGATCTTGTGTGGCTTGGGACCAATATGCTGAGAGGAAGGCATGGTAAAACTCTCCTTCACTGTGGCAATCGTGAATTACCGATCGCATTCTTACAGCTGGTTCATTCTCCAAGTAGCCACACATAAATTCTAATCTGTGTTCTAACGACCAGTTGGGAGGAAAACAATGCGAGAATTGATGGAGCCATGCTTGTGGATGAATGTCGTTGCCAGAATTCTTAAATGTTTTGAATTTACGTGTAGTAATGAACAGCTTATAGTCAAAATCATCATATCGGCAAGTCGCATGTCGGTCATTGTTACGTCGTTTCGGCGGTTCCATCTCAAAATTCGGCGTACCTTGCCAACTTCTTTCACAATTTCCGAAGTGCCCTGTGTTGTTATTTTGTGTCTGTTCCGTATTTGTATGTCCCTCTTCCCGTATTGGGGCGCGAGTGTCCTCTGAAATACGTAATTCTTGTATTACCTGTGTCAGCTGATCTTGTACTTCCCGGATTTCTCTTTGGTGTTGCGTATTAATTTGATTCTGATTTTGTTTGAATTTCCTAATTTGTTCATACTCTTCTGTGTCAGTGAAGGCTACAGGTGTTGTGTCATTCAGATCATCATCTACCTTTGTAGATAAGTTAGTGAACTGACCTGAAAGTTTGGCTACTTTATCCGATAGTGTACTTATTTCCTCAGTGTGTTTTTCTGAACCAAGTTTCAGAGTATCTACTGTGTCCTTTAAGTTTTCCTGAGTTTTTGCAAGTTGCGTAACCGAATCAGTAGATGCAACTGAGTCAAATTTAGCTTGCAAGGTCTCATGATTTTCATGAACAATAGTTTGCAGTTCTTTTATGGCTGCTTCGTGATTCCGTAATGCATTTTCATGCCGCGAAAAAATAGGTTGAAAATGCTCACAAATTTGAGTTTTTACGTCATTACAGACCTTTTGACATTTCGATTCGATGTTATGTAACTCAGTAGTTAAATCTTCACGCGTTTGTTCAAGTGTAGTGTCTAACTTTTGAAGATTTTGTCCCATTGCGTCTAACTGTTGCTGTGTTTGTCTCTGGTGTTGTTCCATTGTGTCTAACTTTTGAAGATTTTGTTCCATTGTGTCTAACTTTTCAAGCTTTTGTCCCATTTGTTGCATTAACTGTAATAACAATGCACTGGTGTCTGAAACATGTTCCTCAGTGCTTTTCGGCAGTGAATTTGCACCGGCAACATTCACATTTTGACAAGCGGAAAATGTGTCTTGACTCATTTGAGAAAACGGTGAGGACGCAAAACCTGAATCTACAGTATTTGCAAAATTGTGTCCTGTCATTTCGGATTCCTGAGGCGAGCTGTTGCCGACCGATCGATCGATAATGCTTCCCTCTTCACTAATTGTTTCACTGTCCGTGCCATTGTTTGCCGCCCGCTCCATTTCCCTATGCACGATTACCAAATTACTACTTTGAACATCAGTTAATTCATTACTCGGTGGCGCTAACACACTGCTTTCATTTTCACTGTCATTTCTCAGTTTACTTTGGAGCCTAGTATTACGTTTTTCACACGCCATTATTGTCACAGTATTTCACACGACAAAACAGAAAAACACAATTTGAAGATCAAAAATAAGAGAACACATTGACATAGCACTGAAAATAATATCTAGTTAATTGCAGCTGCGAAATACTTGGTAGAAATCTACATGCATGCCACAACTGTTTTACTATACAACAATGAAAGACTGCAACTACAAAGGAAATTCTCTCTATAATTACGCGCTAGCAATAAACAAAATCTACACTAATTACACAAACTACAAGAAAAATCAGAAGATTCCAGTGAGGTATCCACGGCTAAGGGTCGACATATGAAACGTCCCCTTTGAACAATTATACACGACTGTCCTTAAACTGACACACAATATTTTGTTAGCGCAACACAATCTGACTTTCAAAATTCCCTACAAAAGAATGGCCCTGACTAACATTAAACTATACCTTTCACAAATCACTTACCTCACAAAAATCTTCGCTGCTCAAGCTACTGCAATACAGCGAGCGCCACTACTGCCAGCTAAATAAAAGATTCAAACTATGGAAGGCACTAACTAATGATAGGGATAGTTAGCAAATGAAAGATATTAATAGAGAACAAACAATGTATTTACCTTGATATCATCATATATAAATATAGCAGTTCATGACAAATTTCAAAACTCCGCCATCTCTCTCCCCACATCCACCACTGCTGGCGGCTCACCTCCAACTGCGCAACGCTACGCGCTGTTCACAGCCAGCTGCCTAACACTACAATGGCGAGTATTACAACAATGCAAAGCTGCCACGGACTGCACACAGCACAGCCAGTGATTTTCATACAGAGGTGGCGTTACCAATAAAAAAGCTAAACAGCCTACTTACATAAAGAAAACATAAACAGCCTACTTACATAGAGCACAGCCAGTGATTTTCATACAGAGGTGGCGTTACCAATAAAAAAGCTAAACAGCCTACTTACATAAAGAAAACATAAACAGCCTACTTACACCTTGAACACTTTTTTACTTCCTTCTTTCATCAATCAGTTGAAATATTTCTTCTGTTACCCATTGTTTCCTTGCAATTACCTTCTTTGTACCTACGTTTTCTTTCCAACTTCCGTTATTGCCCCTTTTAGAGATGTCCATTTCTCTTCAACTGTACTGCCTACCGAGCTATTGCTTATTGCTGTTTCTATAGCCTTAGAGAACTTCAAGCGTACCTTGTTATTGCTTAGTATTTCCGAATCCCACTTCTTTGCGTATTGATTTTTCCTGACTAATCTCTTAAACTTCAGCCTACACTTCATCACTACTACAGTGCTATCTGCGTCTATATCTGCACCTGGGTACGCCTTACAATCCAATGTCTGATTTCGGAATCTCTGTCTCACCATGATATAATCTAAATGAAATCTTCCCGTATCACCCGACCTTTTCCAAGTATACTGCCTGCTCTTGTGATTCTTGAGCAGAGTGTTCGCCACTACTAGCTGAAACTTATTACAGAACTCAATTAGTCTTTCTCCTCTCTTATTTCTTGTCCCAAGCCTATATTCTCCTGTACCCTTTTCTTCTACTCTTTCCCCTGCAACTGTATTCCAGTCCCCTATGACTATTAGATTTTCATCTCCTTTATGTAATGTATTACTCTTTCAATATCCTCATGTACTTTCTCTATATCTCCATCTTCAGTTCGCGACGTCGGCATGTATACCTGAACTATTGTTTTCAGTGTTGATCTGCTGTCGATTGTGATAAGAACAACCCTATCACTGAACTGTTCACTGTAACATAATCTCTGCCGTACCTTACTATTCATAACGAATCCTACGCCAGTTATACCATTTTCTGCTGCTGTTCATATTACCCTATAAGCATCCGTCCAGAAATCCTTGTCTTCTTTCGATTTTACTTCACTGACCCCTACCATATCTAGACTGAGCCTCTGCATTTCCCTTTTCAGATTTTCTAGCTTCCCTACCACGTTCAAGCTTCTGACATTCCACATCCCGAATCGTAGAATGTTATCCTTTTGTTTGTTGTTCAGTTTTTTTCTCATGGTCATCTCCACTTTGGCAGTTCCCTCCCGGAGATCCGAATGGGGGACTATTTCGGAATTTTTTGCCAATGGAGAGATCATCATGGTACTTGTTCAATTGCAGGCCATATGCCCTGTGGATACACGTTATGTGTCTTTAATACAGTGGTTTCCTTTGCCTTCTGCATCCTCATGTCGTTGATCGTTGCTGATTCTTCCGCCTTTAGGGGCAGTTTCCCACCCCAAGGACAAGCGAGTGCCCTGAATCCCTGTACGCTCCTTTGCCCTCTTTTACAAGGCCGTTGGCAGAATGACGGTGATTTCTTATGCTGGAAGTCTTCGGCCGCCAATGCTGATTATTAATCAAAATTTAAGCGGTGGTGGGCCGCCAGTTGCATAAAGTGACACACATGCGAATCACATATAACCTAAACCTGTGTGAATTTGACGTTTTTGATAACGAAATAAGTGCGTAACATAACCCAGGGTAAGTACTTACACAAAAAGCACAAAAAAACAACCAATGTGGTCGTAATGCAGCCATAACCACAAAAACTAAAATAAACTTTTCAGAATGAGTAGTAAATTTATTTGAAACAGTTCTTTCCACGAAGGAAATTGAAGTGACAGTTAAAGGTTTCAAATATGTCTCTCTCCATAAACCTTCCGAAAAACAGTTAAATGTTTTAAAAGTCGATATAGAATATAGTGTAAACAATGACATTACAATGAAACAAATAGTAAGTCGTGATATACAAAAATGGCGTGAGTTAGACACTCATACAACACAATCTGCGGACCAGAACACAGTGGCTTATTTACAGGCATACCTTTCAGAAAATGCTTTGATATTTTGAGAGAATTACTGTACAGAGCAGGTGTCACCCCTGAACACGTAGAACAAAAACTGGCCACCCAGACATGTTTACAACAAATTTATTTTCAATCTTAAGGTACTCTACATAACGGCCAGATGGCTTGATAAAGAGGTCCCCCTCAGTCCTCTTTCAGTAGAAATCTTCAAGGATTATTTCGAATAAAATTTCCTCGATAATGGGCCTCTCAGTGATAGTACCAAACTTTGGTTCAGGTATGTAGATGATATACTGTGTTTGTCGACTGGAATCAAAAGACAATTGAACACATTATTAAACACCTAAACTCACAACACAAACAAGAAGTTCACCATGGAGATTGCTGAAAAATCCATTAATTTCATAGAGCTCAACATAGATACAACTATAAATACATATAATTTCAAAATTTACAGAAAACTCGTCAGTACAGACACAGTAATATCGTCATGTTCACCTTAAACAATATCACATAAACATGCTGCCTTCCATTCCATAGTACATCGTCTTACATCCATACCAAGTCAAAACGGATTATTGAAACAGAGTTAGACACCAGTGACATTTTACATAAAAAACGAAGAACGAAAATGTTACCCTATGTGTATGCCCCTTTTGCAGCAGAAGTCACACTAAAGCCAACTGATGTACTACCCCATATTTAGGAATGGTATGTGACAAATTAGACAAAACCCTCAAATCCTTTACTTACAAAACTTCTTTTTATGTAAGAGGCACTACAGTCCATATCCTATTCCACACCAAGGACAAAACGGATTTATTAAGTAGTAGTGGTGTTTACACAATCGCCTGCAATGACTGCAACAAAATGTATATTGGTCAGACAGGCAGGGCTATAACAGCTGGGATGATTGAACACAAACACAATTGTAGATTACATAAGTCACACTCCACCTTTAGCGAATATTTGCTGAGGGAACGACACAGATACCAAGTCCACACAGAAGTACTACTAATTGCCAACAAAGAAAGAAAAGTAAGCCTATTACAAGGACTTGAGGTAAACGGATATTTAGCTCAAAATCCTCAGCTGGTTCTGAACGATCAATTATAGCTGAGCACATCCCCATTTTTAACACTTTACTCGATGCTATCAGCCAGCCACATACCCACTAACCGCCACACTGTCACATACTGCTACATAAAAATTAAAACATAATAGAATTTCTTGTTTTGTACCTCACAAATTTCAACAATTCAACCTGTAATACTTTAATGTTTAATATTTTAACCATTTACTATGTTTAATATTGCCAATTGCATAAAATCTTTTGTTACATTGTAAAACATGTTTGTTACTCAATAAAAGGTACTTGTGCTCACTTAGTTCTACACAAATGTCAAAACCTCACAAACTATGACTTCATAGCCATACAATATGTAATTATGTGTTAATTATGTATTCTAATTATTGTGTATAATACTGTCTTTTGCCTAAAGTTTACAATGTTAAAAAAACACGTTTGTTGCACAATTTAAATGAAGAGTACTCAGTTTAACAGTTTCTCAGCCAACGTCAAGACCACAAAAAAGACCATTTAACCTGTAGTTTAATTACTTATTGTGCTTAACAACGTCCATTGTGCAAAGTGTAACTTCAGCATTAAGAAACAAGTTTGACACACAACACTTCATATTAGTGATTTTATCTTCACCTGTAATGTTTGGTTGCCTAAGAACCAGTGTCCCTTCCAGACGCTAGTCAGTTGTATCCTGAAGATGGACTAATAAGCTGAAAACTAGTTAGAAATAAACAAAAATCAGTAGAACAAAAACAGCCTCCTTGTTATTTAACCTTACAATGAATATGAAGTTTATTGTAACACATATAAATAATATTTTCCGATGGAAGTTATACACAACAAAATAACTGAAAACAAGTCACTCCTTGAATGTTGAAAGAACAATAAAAATATCTGAAGGCTGAAAGCTTGAAAATGTAACAATAAACTGAAAGTTCGAGAATCTAATATCTGTACACTAAGTGTGCCACAATCATAAGGGACATGCAGATGTACAAGTCCTGAGGGGGTGAACAAAAATTAAAGTCGAAAAGGGACACACATAAGTTCAAGTCCAGATTAGAGATTACTGCCAATGAAAGACAAAGACAAATATTACCAAGTTCATCCACTGGTCTTGGCATTGGAGGCCACATCTCTTCAGTGTAGAGACCATGAAGGTCCATAGCAGGTAGCTGCTGGAGGCAGAGGCAGATGGCTGCAACTACGTAGTGGTGGCTTCAGAGTGAGAACCTGACTATGGGAATGCTTTTGGAATCAGTGCCTGGCTCATGAAACTCATTGACAGCAAACTCCCAAGTGGCGGCCTAAACGTCGCCCAGGTTCCAAGACAATGCTGGTACTGCTTTCAGCACAGGGCCAGTGCCCTTTTGTGGCACTTGGGTTGGCCCTGGTGACCATGCATAGCACAGACATCCCTTGTCTGCCATCAGAATAGCTGTCACCTTTGCCATATAACTGGTTTGCATTCTTGGTTACTGGCTATGTACATGAAAGTCCTCGACACAGGGAGGCAGGCCTCTGACTTTGACGTTCTGTGATGAGGTGCAGAAGTCCAAATACCTTGAAACTTACTGGAAGATTAAAACTGTGAGTAGTAGGGCAACGGCAGATCAGTACATTTTGTTAGTGCTGGTTGCCTACATCAGAAGCAAATCTATTGTTCTGTTCCGTGTCAGCCTTTAGCCTATTGTTCTCTTTAGACTGATGGGTGTTTTACCTATTGTTCTACATGACTTTTGATATCAAATTGACATCCAACTTAATATGGCAATTACTTAAATTGACAGGTGATTAATTTATGACCTTAACCTATTGATCTGCTAAGTGGATCATGACCCCTGGGGGTAATTTGTCCTCTTGAGAAATCCTCACACTTCTCCCCTACACTCCTTCTTCCCCACACCGATACAAGCACACTTTTGATATTGAATTAATTGACTAATTAATTAAATATCTCAATTAATTAACCCCTCTCCCTCTGGTAAATTGCCCAACCTCCCACTCCCCATACACACCTAAAAATGGCGGGTCTGTACTGGAGAGGAAGCATCCCATGACACAAAATTCAAATACATTGCAATGGATATACTGTTTACTTATAAAATTCAGTTCACAGAGGTTGGATCTCTCTTACTCATCATTCTCTTCTGTAATGGAAGATGCAGGTCTTGTAAAATACATAGGAAATAACTAATTGAAAATACATCACTTATTTTTATTCTGATCACACAAGGAATACCATTAACATAACTCATTGCAAGTAATTACACTGCTAACAATCTTTTGCACCAACTGCAGGGCATTGCACCCCCACTCCCTGATTGCACCATGTGCTAGCTGCTTCATGTATTCCTGCATGTGCAGGAAGCACTACACCAGCCTGGGGCATAGCAACCCCTGTCACATTGGCTGTCACACAGCCAGCTGTCTCCTGCAACACACAGAACAGAAGTCACGCTAGTTGCAGAACAAAGCATCAGGTGATGGCAAACCTTTGACATTGATACCTGAGAAATTCCTGTCAAAACAATATCCCCCCCCCCTTTCTCTCTCTCTCTCTCTCATGCTCAAGTGTCCTCCCCAATAGCTGAGTGGCCAGCACGACAGAATGCCATGCACATGGGCCCGGGATTGATTTCCATCTGGGTCAGAGATTTTCTCAGCTCAGGGACTGGGTGTTGTGTTGTCATCATCATCACCATCATCACCATCATATCATCTCCATTGACGTGCAAGTTGCTGAAATGGTGTCAACTCAAAAGACTTGCACCAGGTGACCGGTTTACCCAGTGGGAGGCCCTAGTCACATAATATTTCATTTCATGTTCGAGTGGATGCTTCCTGTTTGCGTGAACCATCATAGGCAAAAAACACACAGATCAAGATGTCCCCCTAAGCCCTCCTCCTTTCCATCCCCCTCCACTGCCCATCTCAAAACTCATGCAGACCTAGCATTAGTAGTCAGTACATCCCTTTCTTCTCACTCTACCACTGATATGGAAACTTGTAGTGGGTGTAACAAAAACATTCGAGAAAAAGTGGCTAGTGTCTATCATGTACCACAGTAATGCCATCTTCGTCTTGAACAATGTAATGGATGCCTAGTAAACCACCCGAACTGTGCCAACACTTGGCAGTTATCGATACAGAATTGCTCAATTTTCCACAGAAAATACATGCAACACACGTGAACACAAAGACTGCCCAACACTTATTGAGTATTCTTTCACTATTCAGCTAACCAGAGGCCATCACCGCCAGGACTTGTCCCCATTGCCAATCAGAACTTTTCTTTGTGCCCACTGCTCACAACAGTCTTAATCTGGAAATATCAATTCATCCTGGCCGTCGGCTACCTCTGCTATGCAAGCCACATGTCAAACTGTGTCGTCCAAGAAAGCAGCCATGTATTTATCAGTGTAATTACAATTAACTATTACTATTGCAGCCCTAATCTGATGACTTTCAACAAAGAGTGAAATATTCTGAATATCTTCTCCTGAGGGCTGTGGCTCTGGAAATAGCGATATCTATATCACTCTTATCACTGGACATAATTTTCCATGTAAAATCCTTCATCCTCCTTGTGGCTATTGGTGCATTGAAATTGCAATCTCCCATCTCAAATACGTATCTCCCCTATGACCTGACGGTCATTTTCTTTCCACATGTTGGAACAATGACCACAGTAGCTTTACTTCCCGAAACATATTTATAAGCCTGCCGATCACAGAGAATCTATAACACATCCCCTACTAAGTATAATACTTCGCCAATAACTGACTACTGTTGGTACTAGACAACATTGAGCGAAATTCCGATAGATGAACATGCGTCATTTGTTTTTCTTGCGAGTGGTACCAATGTGTCTTGGTAAGAGAGACCTAATCGTCTTTTAAGCGGCCAGGTGTTAAAAACACGATCTCAACGACCATGTTACTGTCACCCTGCATCAAATGGAGTCTTGGTTCTACAGGCACATACAGATATCACTTACGATATCCATGTTAAGAACTATACATGCTTTATATATCGATGTATGGTATTGCTTCTGAATGAAGTGGTCTTCCATAACAATACCGTGATACTGACTACAGACGGTGACAGCACGGTGTGTATTAACAGAACGAAAGTACACATGCATGTTGTCAGTGTTGTAAGCTCATAATAAAATCACCACCGGATTTAGAAAGCTATTTGGCTAAGGAACGTGGTATTAAGCCAATATTTGCAACCTCCTCTTATTGCTGCTAGCTATTTCCCATGCTAACAAACTGTATTTGTAACAATTCTATCTTTACACAACGCAGACAGTGTAACAGGGGTTCTGCAATATACCCACAGGGTTATGGGCGAGGGAGGGTGATAGTTGTTGAGGTCATATGAAATGTATAAAATCCTATGACTAATACACCGGCTTTTCAAACCTGCAGTATTACGCTTTCTGGTAGAAATACTGTCTGCAATTTGAAATCGAGTGGCTCCTTGCAACCACATTCTTGCATTGGATCCTGTGGAGATGTGTTAGCGATTATAGAAACTGGTGGATCATATTCATGGTACAATCATATCTCAAAACAAGTCATCTTTTTCGAATCTATTTGCTAAAGGCCTGATACAGCAAAACTCCCTCGAGGTTTTAGACAGTCCCTCCGCATCTTTTAACTATTCCTTAGTTTTTGCCCTGGCCTCCCAACAGCTTTGTCCATATCATCATTCCAATTTAAATTGGAACTGAGAGGAAGTCTGAAAGTGCTATATCTAAGACCTTTTACATCCTGTGGAGAAACAGGGTGAGTTGACGTAATGCGACAGGACTGTGTTTTGACCACTTGATGGAAATGGGAATATGTTGTCACAGCTCTGCCAACCGTGTACATTGTGTAAGGCCAGGGCTTTCTCCTGCAGCACGAGATAGTAGAAAACAGTACGAGTAGTTATGGTAGTGCATCTTATTGGGAAAATTAGAAATACTCCACATCATACGAGAACTGGAAGGAGGACGAGGATTTTGCTACTGCATTGCGGTGCGTCTCCAAACTACATGCAGGCACTGAAGTCCTAATGAGATCTGCGTCCATGAGGGTGCATTCGTATCTGTCACCTGAACATTCTCTCTATCCTCATCATTTTGTACCACCCAAGAGAGAAAAACTTTGAACTATAAAAACTCCACTAACGTCACACAGCTGATAAGTCGATAAGGTATTACCACATACCTCTCCTCCAATGTATCAAAAACAAATACCGCCTGTGTGCTGAAATCGAGAATATGTGGCAATTCTATTAAATATACAGGTATTGGTCCATTGGAACAGGTGTCCAGTGATCGAAGCCACATGCACAGATCAGTGTAAAGCTTTGTCGCCCTTACTGTAGATGGACCATATCCTGCAGACTATCAATCACAAGAGAGGATCTCCATGTTGTTCTTTCAAAAGCAGTTTGATACATTGTTTTTCTGCTGTAACATATCCAAGCAGTGTATGACTACAGGTTTGTACACCGCCATACATTTTGTCTTTCCTCCACGACTTCGAGGTCTGTGTCAGGTGGTAAACTGACATTAACGTGTTTTGATCCATTGGCTCTCACAAAAAGCTGGAAATCATATGGTGAAAACTATACTGCTCCCACACTACACAGGATGATTGAAATAAAAGACAGAGGCGGTGTATCTTACTGACAAAAATGTGAAAGACATCACAACATATGGAAACTGGAAGAGTTTGTGGCAATGTGGATCATTTCCAAACACCTACCTGAAGCTGATGACTTCTACATTTAATCTCAACATTCACAGTGATGGGATAGCAGATGTCTAGGTGTTCCATTTTGAAGAGACCAAGAACACTGATTTTTTGTATTGCAGCCATGTATACAATGATTGTTTCGGTGCTGGCCATCCCCTGATAGGTGTTTCTCCCACCAAGACTCTCTCTGTCTCATACAAGTTGTGCCAGTCAATCATAATGCGGTAATCAATAGCATACCAGTTGACAGATGGGATGGAAAACACACTGTCAATATGGGACAATGTACTGTAACAAGGACCACAGTTGATAGTGCAATAATATATGATGACATGGAAATAGGAGAAGTTGAGAGTGTAAAATTCTTGGGATTACAACTTGATAATAAATTCGGTTGGGAGCAACATACTAACGAACTGCTAAAGCGCATAAACAAGTCTGATTCAGATTCAGATTCTTTATTGGTCATTCAGTATTATTACATGCAATAGACTTTGTCAGTTCACTTAACCTATTAACTTTACAAAATAAATTTTTACATATTTACGTTGATATTGGGCATTTCTAAAAATTCTTCTAATGAGTAGAATGGATTAGTTAACAAGAAGTTATGTACATTTTCTTTAAATAATTTGTCAGTCTTGATTGACACATTTTTAGACAATCTGTTATATATTTTAATTGTGTTTGCAATGCGAATGATGTTAGACATAGGAGATATAAATATAAAAAACTGGCATAGTTTGCTTGTTTTCACTCCATTGTGTTATATGGTATCATATTTTGGGGTAACTCCACAAACAGAGAAAAAATTTTTAGAGTACAGAACCATATAATAAGAGTAATGAGTAGTGTAAATCTAAGAACATCAGGTCGAAACCTATTCAAAGAATTGGACGTATTGACCACAGCTTCTCAGTGTATTTATTCCTTAATGAAGTTTGTTGTAAATAATACATCTGTTTTTCCAACTAACTGCTTAGTACACAGTATCAATACCAGAAATAAGAACAATATACATAAAGATTTAAAATCACTTACTCTTGCCCAGAAAGGAGTTCAGTATTCAGCAACGCATGTTTTCAGTAAGTTACCAGCAAGCATTAAGAGTTTAGTTTCAGACAAGGCACAACTTAAACATAATTTAAAAGAATTTTTGGTGGCCAACTCCTTCTATTCCATCCATGAGTTTCTCAACAAGTGCAGTAGACTATTTTAATGAAAATTTATTATGCTTTAATTTTTGAGAATACTTGGTTGTAACAGCCAAGTAACTACCTACTAGTAACCTAAGTGAATGACGAATGTATGGAAAGCAGATGTAAGTCTTAAGTCTGTAAATAGCGGAAGTTTAATTTTAAATCTTGTACATAATCTGACTGTTCTTAACTGAGGATCACTGAAATGAATAATTTACTTTAATTTTTGACAATACTTGGTTGTAACACCCAAGAAACTAGCAAATGTCTTAATGATGGATTTAATGAAAGCAGATATGAGTATTAAACCTGTAAATATTAGAAGTTTAAATTTAATTCATGTACATAATTTTACTGTTTATTGACTGAGGATCATGAAAATTAATGAAACTCAACTTTTTCTAATTACATTTTTGTAATGTGTTTATCTGACATGTTCCACACCCAGGAGGATTCCCTCCTTTATGGGTCTATGGAACGAATAATTAATCTAATCTAATCTCTAATCTAATCAATTTTAGTAATTTTGCCAGTTTTTCAATAATTTCAATGCTGACCCATAACACAGCAGCATGCTTTGTAATTTCTGTATCTTCGCTAAACCATCCTTCACTACTGTCTGTGTACCATACACTAGATTGCAAATGTAGCTATATGACTGCACAGTACAGACATTCATATAGGTAAAAAAGGGTAGTGGTGGTCGCTATACTTTAAGCTACCTGGTTTCAACTACTTTCCAGGTCACCCAACTACGTAACTGATGCAGATGGATTGTCAAAAATAGGAGGCTACTAACGGATTTTTGGCTGTGTTCTTGCAAAGCAGTGAGTATAACGCCATATATGTATCACAGAACTTCTGAAGAAATACCATAAATCGATATATAAAGCATGTATAGTTTTTAATGTGGATATTTCTAAAAATACCTGTATGTACCAGTAGCACAAAGACCGCTTTTTATGCAGGGTGACAGTAACATGGTCGTTGAGATAGTGTTCTTAACATCTGGTCGCTTATAAGACGATTACGTCTCTTCCTAAGACATACTGAAACCACTCACAAGAAAAACAAATGAGGCATGTCCATCAATTGGGGATTTTCGATCAGTATTGTCTGCTGTCACCAGCATTCAGTTATTGGCGAAATATTATACTTAGTAGGAGATGTGTGATAGATTCTCTGTGACCAGCAGGGTTATAAACTTTGTTTTGGGGTGTAGAGTTACCATGGTCATTGTTCCAACATGTGTAAAGAAAATGACCATCAGGTCAGAATGGAAGTATGGATTTGGGATGTGAGACTGCAATTTCAGTGCACCGATAGCCGTAAGGAGGATGAAGGATTTTACATGGAAAATTATATCCAGTGATAAGAGGGATATAGAACTGATATTTCCAGAGCCACAGCCATCAGGAGGATATATTTCTGATACTTCACTCTTCGTTAAATGTCATCAGGTTGGTTGGTTGGTTTAAAAGAGGGGGGGGGGGGGGGTGGTCCAAACTGCTAGGTCATTTGTCCCTCAGTCTGATTAAAATAATTCCACAAGGGTGGAAGTAAAATAATCGAGACGTACAAAGCACAGCTGGAAGAAAGGAGAAAACCACAAGAATGACAGAAGGGCAACAAACACTAAAATGGACAAAAACGGACAAGAAAAGCACAGAGAGATGCAAGAAACATGTAGAAGACATCAAAACAAGAGAGCAGATTACCATGGCAGGCTGACCATGGTAATCAAAAGGAGAAGTCAGCCACTCTGCAACACCATAAAACCTCCACCCTAAAAGCACTAGGGTGGAGGACACAGAGCAACAAAGGACATGCACTTAAATTAGATCAAATGATAAGACCCACCCTCATGAATAAAACGGAAAACTAAAGCCGCTGTTGAGGCATTGTCGCCCAACACCGAAGGTAGGGTGCTGGGAAAGATAAAAGTCCGCTGCAGAGCAGCTAAAGTGGGCAGTCCAGCACGAGGTGGACAACCGTCATTTGTGAGCCACAGCAACACTGTGGTGGGTCCTCACGATGGAGGAGGTAACCATGGTTAGCCACGTATGGCCAATCTGGAGCTGGCAGAGGACAACTGATTTCCTGTGGGAGGACTGCATGGAAGACTTCCACACATTTGTAGTCTCCTTAAAGACATGCAGTTTGTTGTGTGTACTGTTATGACATTCTGTCTCCTGAAGCCAAAAAACCCTGCAGTGTAAGACAGAATGCAGGTCAGTTTCGGAGATGCCCATCTCCATGTCTGGAATTCCGACGTGTCCTGGGGTCCACACAAACGCCACTGAATGATGGGACCATTCCAGGGGATAGATGGACTCCTGAATGGACGTTACCAAATTATGGCGAGGGTAGCACTGGTCGATAGCTCGTAGGCTGCTGAAGGAGTCAATACACAGGAGAAATGACTCACCAGGGCATGAGCGGATGTGCTCAAGAGCATGAGATATGGCCGTGAGCTCTGCAGTGAAAACACTGCAGCCCCCTGGAAATGAGTTTTGTTCAATATGTCCACCATGAAGCCATGCGAAGCCTACATGACTGTCAGCCATCGAGCCATCGGTGTAAACCACTTCATGGCCCTGGTACATGTCGAGAATCGACAGGAAGTGAAAATGGAGAGCCAAGGGTTAACCAAGTCCTTAGGGACACGATAAAGGTCCAGAAGAATCTGCAGCCTAGATGTACACCATGGAGGTGTACATGAATGGACCTCGAGGAGAGGTGGTAATGGGAAGGACTCCAGTTCAGATGGAAGGGACTAGATGCAAACCACAGTCATAAGCCATGACCTGGGCCGCCGATGTGGGAGATGAACCACCATCGTTGGGAGAAGGAGAAGGTAATTGGGATGTGCAGGAGAACTACGAACGTGGGCAACGTAACTGGTGAGAAGTTGTGCATATCTAACCTTCAATGGAGGGATTCAGGCCTCCACCAGGACACTGGTCACTGGACTCATTCTAAAAGCTGCAATCGCTAGGCGAATGCCACACTGGTGCACTGGGTCGAGTAGACACAATTTTGAGGGCGCCGCCGAACTGTAAACCAGACTCCCATAGACAAGGCGGGACTGAACAAGGGCTCTGTAGAGCTGCAGTAGTGTAGAGCGATCTCCACCCCAATTGGTGTTGCTCAGGCAGCAGAGGGCATTGAGGTGCTGTCAGCACTTCCACTTAAGATGACGAAGTCAATTTGTCGTCGAAAACCAGTCCTAAGACTCGATATGTCTCCACTACAGTGAGTGGATCGTCATTAAGGTAAAGTTCTGGTTCTGGATGAATGGTGTGACGCAGACAGAAATGTATGACACACGACTTCACAGCTGAAAACTGGAAGCCATGGGCTAGAGCTCATGACTGTGCCTTGTGAATGGCTCCATGTAGGTGCCGCTCAGCATCACCAGTACTGGAGGAGCAGTACGAAACGCATACAGAGAAGGTGAGATGGATGGCCCTACAGCTGCTGCTAGACCGTTAATGGCCACTAAAAATAGAGAGACACTCAATACGTAGCGCTGTGGAACGCCATTCTCCTGAATACGGGAGAACTATGGGAGGTACTGACTTGGACACTGCTTGTGGATATCAGGACATGAGATTGCAGGACGTGCAAATTTTTCAGTGATCTCTGACACTTAGCCATAACAACTATTACTACGATGGATGGTATTGTGATTTAAATGTGTCATGTTTAGTGCTTCTCAATACATTGCAGTTGACTCTCTTGCAGTGGTATTTGCTGTTCTCTCTATCATTTCATGCAATAGGCTCTTCCCCCACCTCCTGCCCCTCCCAGATGTAATGGAGAGAACCAATTTAGGAATTCTATAGTGCTTTAAGAACCCCATTGCAACATCAAATTCTCAATTGATCGATTTATTGTTTACGATTTTTTTATAGTGAGCACGCATGTTTTCAGCCCCTCTCATTAATTTTTTAAGGACATAGCATGCAACTGAGCTGAAATTTGAAATTTTGAACTACCTCGAATGTAATGGACTTCCTACCAAATGTCTTAACTGTGCCATTATCAACTAACAGGAGGCAAGCGATACAAATCTGGAAGGGGGACGAGTAGGGTTTGGAAACAGGGCAGTTGCGGGAACGAATTCCACCAAATATACCAGTCCTAGTATCCACCAATAGGATGCAAGGCAAAAACTGGATGCACACAAAAGATATCCGATTTAATTACTTAGTCAGTCAATCTAACAGATAGAAGGAATATTTCCGAGACATCCACAGTTTGGGGGGTTTATCTGGTATCCACTATTGTGCTCAGGACAAAGGTCACGTTATTGTGGCATATGACTTCTTCTCGAATGTCTGTTCTACGTGCTACAGGTTTATAAAGCAGGTCTGCATGAGCGGTGAGGGAGGCATGGGAGTGGGAATGGAAGGGGGGAGAGGGGGGGTACAAGGGTACAGGGGCGCAGAGATGGGGAGGAGGGGAGATGGGGAGGAGGGGAGATGGGGAGGAGGGGAGATGGGGAGGAGGGGAGATGGGGAGGAGGGGAGGTGGGGAGGAGGGGAGATGGGGAGGAGGGGAGATGGAGAGATGGAGAGGAAGAGGGTATTGTTTTGGTGGAAATTTCTCAGGTATCAATATCAAAGGGTTGGCATCACCTGATGCTTTGCTTGGAGATTGGCGTGACTTCTGCTCTGCACGTCACATGAGGTGGCTGGCTGTGTGGCAGCCGACTTGATGGTGGTCGCAGGGCCCTTAGTGGGTGTAGTTCTGCCTGTGCATGCATTACTTCTTTTCGATGTATTTTACAAGATCTGTCTCTCCCACTACAGCAGAGAATGATGAGCAAGGGAGATCCAACCCCTGTGAACTGAATTGTATTAATAAACGTTATATCCTTTGCTACATATTTGAATTTTGTAATCATGAGTTCATTCCTCACCAGCACAGACCCACCATTTTCAGGTTGGGTAGGGAAGGATGAGGCTCAGCGGATTTACCAGAGCTAGAGGGGTTAATTAATTGTTTGGTTTAGTTAATTAGTCAATTAATTTGATATCAAAAGTGTTGCTGCACTAGTATTACTCGTAGAAAATGGGAATTTTGTTAAAATTCGGTAAAGGCGATGAAGTCTGGGGCCGCTGGCAGTGTGTGGTAATAGTCGGCAGCCAATAGGCCAGACAGAGTAAACATGGCATGGAGCTTCAGCGGCATATTGCACGTACTGTTTGGAGTGGAGCAACAGCGAGGCAGGGAACCACAGCGTAGCTTTAAGTTATTGCAATGTATGAGGCAAGGCAGTAGGCCAGAGCCAGGAGTGCCGTTTTGTAAGTGGCTGACACATGGGAATTTACCCCTGCCATAGTTTCTGTCTCTCTCTCTGATACTACGTCAGAAGCTAGGGGAAAAGCAATATAAATAGTCAGGCACTTTTAGCTTGAGAGGTGTGCCAGGTCAGTCGAGAGTTGGGTCAGACCTGTGCTAGTCTACACTTATAGGGGCCAGTCTGGCAGCGATGCTGTAAATATTCTGTGTAAACCTGCACTTTGTTTCTATGTATTTGCTCGTGCTGTATTCCACCTCCGGGGACACAACACCGGGGTGGGACAGAATAGCAGCCGCGTACTTGGAGATTGAACATTCTGCCTGAAGGAGGACAGTGACAGCGAACTGCAGCAGGTCCAGGACGGGCCACATTCGCTTCCCACATGGCGTACCGGGGTCCGGGAGAGGCATACGCTGCGGGAGGCACAGCAGTGCTGAAACAGCGTTAGGGATGGCGGCAGGTATTGCCATCCGACAAACACCACTTGCGGCAAGTTGTGGCATGGCGTCCAGGAGGGCGTGGGTTCGAGTCCAGTCCTATCCTGGGAGCAGCAGCGGCCGAGGGCCACGGGTGAACAGTACAACCACATTCATCCCATGGTCAGACAGAGCAGAGCAAAAGGGGCGGAGGGCAGTGGGGACCAGGGACTGCAACAGTTTTCGGAATCACGGGCAGTATAGCGGCGCCAGTCGCTATGCCTTAGCGGGCGGTGACCAGGTGAACGCGGCTGACTTCCATCGTCAGGTGGCCTTGATGACCACAGCAGTGGTGTTGGCAATCCAGGAGTGCTGAGACAGCCAGACTCGCGGAACAGTGCCCGGGCGGCGCACCGACATTACACTTCTGTAAACTAACTGAATAAGGGAATACTTCCGAATACCACTGGATCATTCTACACTGTCCCTTGACACTATTGAACTTGCTCGGCCTCCTGACGAAATACGGTGTGGTGGGTCCTGGCCTCAGCTCGGCCATCTGGAGTCCCGGGACCTACCATCGACGGGTCACATCTGTGTGCTTGTGTTGATGAGGTGAGTTTTCAGAGGGGATGAGGGAGGGGGAGGAGGAGAGAGGGGGGAGGGGTGGGAGTGTCTCAGAAGGACGAATGACCATAATCACTCAGTAGAAAAATGGCTAAGGGTCATAAATCAATCGGCTTTCTCAATTTAATTAAATTGCATATCAATCTGATAGAAAAAAGTGGTGCAGAGCAATAGTTTAAGGACCTGGTAATCAAAAGTGAACAGTAGGTTAAGGGCTGACTTGAAGCAGAACAACAGATTTTCCCCTGAATTTACGCTTTCCTCAGATGAAGGCAGCCCACACTAACAAAATATGCTGATTCCCCTCTTTCCCTACTTCTACTGTGTGCCAGACCGAGACTCGAACTCGGGACCTTTGCCTTTCGTGGGCAAGTGTTCTACCAACTGAGCTGCCCACGCACAATTCACGACTCGTCCTCAGAACTTTACTTCCATAAGTACCATATCTTCTACCTTCCAAATTTTTCTTGGAAGTTATCCTTCCAGCACTCCTGGAAGAAAGGGTACTGTGGAGACATGGCTTAGCCACAGCCTGAGAGATGGTTCCGAAACGAATTCTTCACTCCGCAGCAGAGTGTGCACTGAAATGAAACTTCCTGGCAGATTAAAACTGTGTACCAGTCCGAGACTCGAACACACGCTTGGGTAGTTCAGTCGATAGAGCACTTGCCATCCCGCCCCGCCCCCGCCCCCCGCCGCCCCGACCCCCACGCCCCTCCCCCCCGCAAAGGCAGAAGTCCCATGTTCGAGTCTCGACCCAGTACTTAGATTTAATCTGCCAGAAACTTTGATATTGGCGCACACTCTGCAGCAGAGTGAAAAATTTAGTCTGAGTCAAGACACCTTGTCGCCTATTTGCAGTTTCACCAGTCTTCAACCACTTTCTGAATATGCTGACGACAGTACCATTTGAGCAGCGTACTAGCTTCATCATTTTTGACATGCTCGTTCCCAGGTGTGTGACAATAAAGATCTCCCCTTTGGCAAGGCCTTCTGGAAGGACATGGCCGATGTCTTCCTCATCTTTCCATAATACGAGTTTATGCTCCATTGTCTCATGACCGCGTTGTCAATTGGAGGTTAAATACCATTCCTTACTTTTCCTCAAAGTCGGTTACGTCATTGGATTTCCCAACTTCCGGCCTGCATCGTTCCTAGAAAGATTTCCCATTCATATTTGCTACGCATGTATACTTTCCTAATAACTTCACGTATCCACATTACCACCAAGTGGCATTAAATATCACAGTGGGCAGTAGACATAATGGTTTGCTCAGCAATGTAAACTAAAGAAAGCAATGATTTTGGCCGAGCGGTTCTAGGCGCCTCAGTCTGGAACCGCGCGACCGCTATGGTCGCAGGTTCGAATCCTACCTCGGACATGGATGTGTGTGATGTCCTTAGGTTAGTTAGGTTTAAGTAGTTCTAAGTTCTAGGGGACTGATTGTGGGGCGACGGGTGGAATTAATTGTTTATTTAAAATGTTTTGAGTAATGTAGAAAAGATGCATTTCCTGGCCGATTAACCATATGTGGGGCGGCGGGTGGAATTATTTGTTATATAAATGTTCCTATTATGTATTTAATGGTGTTCTTTGCCGTTCTCAACACTGGCTCTCTAACTACAATATTGGCCACCAGAAAGTGATTAACAAAATGTGAAGCCTGTAATTCGCATTCCTAGTGCCCATTTCATCTGAGAAATACACTTATAGTTTCAGCTTATAGCTCTGAGGAATTAGGAGATTGTTTGGGATTCATAATCAAAAACGATTCTCTAAAAATGTTCACTATACTCTGAAAGTCACAGACCAAAAAGAATCCTCACAATCCAACTACCAGAGCAGTTCAGAGTCTAATGCGCTGATACAACTATAACTGTCCAAATTAAATGTTTAAGTGAATGCTCGCCATAATTTGATGATTAATGTTCATCAAACGCCACGCTAAATAATGGTAGAATGTCTGTCCCGCGACGGCACGTGAAAATACGACATACGCAAGCTGAAGATAGATCATGAAAGTCATCCCAGAATTAACACTTCACTCGAAAATGATTTCATGGTTATGCGTATCCCGAGTAACTTATTACGGCATCCGAGGCTGTTTATAGCAATGATACCGACGCGACGCGACTCCCGGCACAGGTGGTGTACTATTCAGCGTCTGGAGAGAACTGGGGCCTTTCTCTCTCGCGCAGCTTTCTTATATATAAAGCCGCGGTGCGGACGGCTAAGGGAACGCCTGATCAATTCCGCTCTCCCGACTAGCCGCTGGGCTAGTAATGCACCACTTTAAGTTATTGAATAAATCATCGCTTCCTTTGCTGATGGCCGATGAAGCTCTCAATTTAAATGTGCATTCAGCACACATGTAAGTAATCATAATAAAAGTCTGACGTGGCTAAGTCAAATATTTTTGGCGAGAGAATTAATTTAATTACACTAGACGCAGTAGACGAGCTCTGAACTTGCCCTTTGGGGATAAGCTATCGCTATAGTTCTATAGTTATTCAATTGAAACTTCTCACATCTTTATAATTATAGCGTATCTCCCTTCTACTTAAATTTAAACATCCTAGCCTTATTTATTCGCCTACTTAATCTATCTTGCTTCCTTAATTTCTAAGACAAAAACCAGAAAATCATGAATTTCAACCAAAATTTTAATTTGTGAGATCCAGAATACTGTTTCTACTAAATTATTATGCAAAAGGAAACTAAATACAAATTTTTAAGTTTCTAGCTCTTTTCTGTTGCGCCAATGATTTTTACAGAAAAACGTCCAAATTTCGAAAATGGTTAAAGTTTTTGAACTGATATTCAACACATATTGATTTAGTATTACTCCTGACATGCTAGAAACGTTTCAGATTATTTACTTGATTTTTAAAGTATTGCGCAACATTTATGACGTCAGAGCTAGTTACAGCGGACTAGGCTGGCACACAATTGAAAGACTGATGTGAATTTTTTACGGCGTGAGTAGACTGCTTCCCTACATCACCCTCTACTTAATTTTTTTTATTGTAAATGGAAAAGAAAAAGAAGAAAAAAATTAATTACAAAAGGGAAGCAAGAGTACAGCTTAACTCCCTATGAAAAGTTAAAATTGAAATGTAAACATATAGAAATATTAAAAGAAAACTGATTACCTACTTCAATTATTTAAATTGCTGGCATGTTCACTGCCTCTTAGGCAACATTATCACTCAAAATCAATGAAACGCTTTGGCATACATATTGCCTTAGACAAACAAACACATAAAAATATGTAAAATTATGAAAATCTTAAATCCATTAAATACATTTTTACATATACAAATTCAAAGAAAATAACACAGTTATTCATGATACATAAACAGATAATTATATCTTAGCAGTCTTTTCTAAACCTGAAAGAAATTTTCACAAATCATGCCAATTTCATTTTTACACACGCGGTTGTAGCCGCTTTGGCTGGCGTTCTACACTTCCATTCACAAGGGTAGATGAGGGGAAGTTGCTATGGTGTGCGTCCCTCACGTTCACTCTAAATGACATGGGGAAAGGGGAGGGGTCACTATGAGTTGTGTCCAAGTTACTCCACGCTTTCACGCAGCTACCAGGCTGCCATTATCTGGTTTGTCCTGTAGAACAAACAAAAAGAGTGCCTCAGACTCTGTTCACTTTATATTTAAGGGTGGGTCACAACGGTTCGAATGGCTCTGAACACTATGGGACTCAACATCTTAGGTCATCAGTCCCCTAGAACTTAGGACTGCTTAAACCTAACTAACCTAAGGACAGCACACACACCCATGCCCGAGGCAGGATTCGAACCTGCGACTGTAGCAGTCCCGCGGTTCCGGACTGCAGCGCCAGAACCGCACGGCCACCGTGGCCGGCAAGGGTCACAATGAAATGGGGATATATACATTTTATCTTTCTATATGTTACTGGAACAAAGTTAACAGAACCTTTTTAATTTTACACTCGCGGTTACTTAACTGTCATAAAATCGGTAAACAAAGGGCTCAAAACGCCGTTAGTCACGTACTAGAGAAAATGTTCAAGGCATACAATCATAAATCCTATTTAATCGCAATTTATCATTTCTGGGCCGGAACACTGAACCAATGCTCGGTACATTCTTGATGCGTTTGTATTTTATTTACTTAGCTGACTCATCTTTGATTATCTTAGTCTTAGAGATAGTATGAGTATATTTGATTAGTAGTTGTCTTCTCAGCCTCTTTGTACATGTGAGTAACTTGTGGTAATAGTACAGTTCTGAGTGTTCAAAACACACTACGTTTAGTTGACTACTAAATCCACTTATTGGTCCTCTGCTGCTGTGTCAATTCCACATCTGCAATTATGTACTTACTTCATCGAAGTGTATTTATGCTGAGCTATAAATAATGTTTCACGTCTGCCATTATGTTACTCAATTATGATGCTAGTGTATGTACTTATTTAACACTCACTCTATTAACATTTAAAGCATAGGATAGCACATTTATTTCATATCTATAGTGTATTGCAGCTGATCAGTTTGCTCACGTGGCAATCCATTTCCACTCGATCGGACGCTGAAACCACAGGTAGTCTCTCTCGACCTACCTCGCATTAAGTAATTATGAACGAGCGTAATGCTAAATTCCTTAAACCTATAGGACACCATGAGCTGCTCTGTCTCATCTAACATAAGGGTACCTATGGTCGCATTCACGCCTCCAACTTATAACCTCAATACATGTAGGTGTGTCCTGTCACACACTGCACCAAATAACGGCTAGTTCCAACCTTATACATATTTCAAAGACGTGTCCTTCACGTCTCAACCACAAACACTGTTCAATTCTATTACACTGCCATTCGTTGCTACACAAGGTGAGTTCATTCTTACAACTTATCTGCATATTTTTCATAACACTAAGCAATCTCTTTTACTATTAATTAGTTAGCTCTACAGCATACAATAGGTTTCACTGCCACTTCAGATCCTGCTTGTACACGAATTTGTATATCTTTTTAAATAACTGTTGGTGGACCATTTCCAATAAAACAACACTTTGTACTTACAATATTACCAGGGTTCTATACATACTTGTTACTCAAATAAATTTGTATCTTAATTACATCATACTTCTCTGTTGTTTATGTCACAAAAAAAATGGTTCAAATGGCTCTGAGCACTATGGGACTCAACTGCTGAGGTCATTAGTCCCCTAGAACTTAGAACTAGTTAAACCTAACTAACCTAAGGACATCACGAACATCCATGCCCGAGGCAGGATTCGAACCTGCGACCGTAGCGGTCTTGCGGTTCCAGACTGCAGCGCCTTTAACCGCACGGCCACTTCGGCCGGCGTTTATGTCACAGTTAGGTTTGTCACAGTAGGTATTTTTTTTTCTTCTTTTCACTCATCGGTGGATAGAATGGTTACAGAACTCATGGCTTGATAACCATGACGGAAAATTTTTGTATTGAAAAGAAGGAGTCGAAACTTTGGTAGATAGGAAAGATGAAGAATGAGTGAGACCTGAAAAGGAAAGAAAATCTCACACAGCTGGGACTGCACAGCTGCCACACTGTGTAGAGGTTACAGAACTCATGGCTTGATAGCCATGACGGAAAATTTAATGTGATGGAAAGAAGAGGTCGAAATTTTAGATGGACAGAAAAGATGAAGAGTGAGTGAAATCTGAAATGGGAAAGAAGATCTCACACAGCTGGGACTGCACAGCTGCCACACTGTGTAGAGGTTACAGAACAACCTCTTCCCTACAGAATTCATTGGTTTCAGAAAATTTTCGTATTGGAAAGAAGGGGTCGAAATTTTTGTAGATAGGAAAGATGAAGAATGAGTGAGACCTGAAATGGGAAAGAAGATCTCACACAGCTGGGACTGCACAGCTGCCACACTGTGTAGAGGTTACAGAACAACCTCCTCCCTACAGCATTCATTGACTACCTATGAACTTCTTTAGGTCGATCACGTTCCTGAGACCTAATAGCTTTTTACTCTTAGGGTACTCTAGCCTATATGCATTGGTATGTGGTTTTCCTATGATCCTGAAAGGTCCATGGTATACGAACATGAATTTCTTTGTTTCTGCATTTATTTTCTTTGATTTTTCCTTGGTTTTGACAAGGACTAACTGACCTATTTCAAAACCGATGGGGACAGCTTTTGCGTCATGACGCTTCTTCCTTTCCAATGCTCTTTTTCTTATATTTGCCCTAGCCTTTAACTTCTTCTCGTCTGTGGATATTTGCGTTAGAACAGGGAATTCTACCATATCTGCAATCACATTGTGTGGTTCTTGGCCAAACATCAATTCACAAGGCGCAAAACCAGTCGCATCATGCCTTAAGTTGTTAATTACATTCTCAAAATACTTCATGTGCTCTGCCCGACTTGAGTGTTTCCGAGCACAATAAGTCCTGCAAAGCCTATTCAATTCTCTCATAATACCTTCACTCATATTTCCTTGGGGGAAATACGCAGATATTTTCAAATGTTTCACTCCGGCCTTATCTAGACATTCCTTAAATCTATCAGAAGTAAATTGAGGCCCATTGTCTGACAGTAAATTCTTCGGAACGCCAATGTTCACGAAGAAATCTTTTTCCAACTTTTCTACCAACGTTTTTGCATTTGCTCTTTTAATTGGGTATAGCTTAACATATTTACTAAATCCATCCACAACAACAAAAACATGGGTGCACCCACCTCTCGAAGCAGGAAGAGGGCCAAACAAATCACAAGCCAGTAATTCTAGCGTTTCAGTTGGCTCTACTGAATGCATGTCCCCTTGTATTCTGGTGTTAGCAGCACGGACTTTCTGGCACACTACACAAGATGCTAGACGCTTGGCAACACGGCGGTACATGTTGTCAAACACAACCTTCTCTTTTAATTTTGCAATGCACTTCTTTGCCCCGTAGTGCCCATACCTCAGGTGCACACAGTCGATTAGTAAGTCTACAAGTTGTGAGGGAAAGCACAGCTTCCACTCAGAAACACCTACCTTTTTCCTCCCAAACAGAATACCTTATGATAGTTCGCATCTCCCAAATAGCTCTTTACTAATTTCAGCTGGTCATCTGCATTCTGCTCACGTCTCAAGTTCTTAATCACTCTCTTTAATGCTTTCTTCTTTACTTCGTGCAACGCAAACATTCGTACTTCACTTAGGTCTGTTGCTGTAATTCCCGCGTCATCACAGAGCTCCGCACTTCTAGATAACCCATCAGCTACCAGATTGTCTTTCCTTTGAATATATCTAACCTCAAGGTCAAACTGCTTGAGATACAATGACCATCTTACCAAACGAGCATTCCTCAACTTACAGGTCTTTAAAAAGGTCAACGCCTTATGGTCACTGTAAACAATTATCTTGTGACCTAATAGATACTGCTCAAACTTCTGTACCCCAAATACAATTGCCAGTGCTTCCAGTTCTGAGATGCCATAATTTCTCTCTGCTGCCTGTAAAGATCGACTTGCGAAAGCTATAGTCTTGTGCACTTTTTGTTCGTTCTCTATTTCTACTTGGAATACCTCCACAGCTATACCATAGCCACTAGCATCAACAGACATACAGAATGGTTTTTCAAAATCAGGATGATGTAAGATAGGACTATTAATTAAAGATTGTTTAAGCACCTCGAACGCCTGTTGACACTCTGCTGTCCAAACCCAAGGGGTATTCTTTTTCAGCAGGAGGTGAAGATAGGGCGCACTAACAAAACGCCTATAGAAGCTGAAAAGACCGAACACCGATCTCAACTGCTTCTTGTTTCTGGGAGCCTCAAATTTTTCAATGACTGCTAGCTTGCCTGGGTCAGGCAGAATACCTTTTCCACTTATCATATATCCCAAGAAACCTATTTCCTCTTTAACGCACTCTGTCTTTTCAATCTTTAGTTTCATGCCACCTCTCTCAATAGCCTCTAACCCTTCCTCTAATAAAACTATGTGTTCTTCCCAGGTAGGAGTTGCTATTAACAGATCATCTACGTAGACTGTTATTTTATTAATTAAGGATGGTCCTAAAACATGGCACATTACACGTACGAAGGCACACACAGAGATATTAAGTCCGAAAGGTACCACACGGTATTGGTAACAAACTCCTTCGTACAAGAAATCTGTGTACTTCCTTGAACTTTCCGCCAGTGGCAAATTCCAATATCCACACGTGATGTCCATAGAAGTTAAGAATTTTACTCCCCGGAACTTTTGCAATAACTCGTCCATGTTCTGCGGTCTATCACTTTCCCTAACCACTATTTCATTCAACCAACGAGCGTCCAAGACCAATCTGACACTCCCGTCTCTTTTTGGTACAACAACAAGAGGATTATTGTACTCACTGACCGCTTTTCCATCACACCCCACTCTAGCATTCTCTGTATCTCCTTTCGAACCGCCTCCTTCCTAGCTACATGTGTTTGGTATGGCTTCCTGAAAAACACTTGGCCAGGTTTCACCTTTAATTGACATTCATAAGCTTTGACCACGCCAGGTCGATTTGAAAATACCTTATGATGCCTTTTTAAAACCTGTCTCAGTTCTTCCTTCTGATTAACTGAAATTTTATCGATTTCCTGCAATTTAGCTTCTATTTTGTCCAAAATAATTGCTTCTTCTTCTTCTGTGTTTAGCTTACTTTTACTAAGATTAACACCTTCGTCCCAATATCTGCTATTTTTCAGAACTCGTATAGGCAGCTCCCAAGTTTCATCATTAGTTACTACATGTTTAGCAATAAAAGGTACCGTAATTACTCCAGTTATCGGCAAGACCATTTTTAACTGGCTTCTTTCAAAGTCAACAACACTCTGATATTTCGACAAGAAATCTATGCCAATTAAAACCTCAATACTGAGATTGTTTACAATTAAGCATGGATGATCAATTAAATTCCCATTAATGTCAAAGCGCAGCAAAGCTTCTTGTTTTACCGTTTTTGACACATTGCCAGTAGTACCAATTATTCTTAGTCCTGATACCCTCATTACTGTAAGTTTGGCTTTACCAGGTAATGCATCAAAGAAGGACTGAGTTATCGCACTCACCTCACTTGCACTGTCTAAGAGACAACGTACATTGATACCCAACATATTCACTTTTATTATAGGGTGACTTATTCTAATTTGTACAGGTGGATCCTCAAACTCATCCAATAGTTCCTTTTGGATTTGTCTCCAACTAAAGTGATCGACATCTGTCTTCATTACATTTAGGTCAAAGTGTGTAGGGATTTCCTGAATTACATTTTCAGCTGCCTTTTCCAGTCGGTCTATTAATTTCAAATCGAAACACCGCACGACTTCATTACATTTAGTTTGCTGAACATGACTCAAATTACTGTAGTCTGAGCGATTCTGCGCCTCCAGACCGGGCATAACACTAGTTACAGCTAAACCACTTTCACTATTATCACCGGGCTCCTTCTCAAGTGACAACTGGTCACAGCTACTGGGTTCATCGACCCCCAACAGGCTATTCTCTACATTCTCACTTACCTCCTGTCCTAAATCTATTAGTACAGTATCAACATCCTGCGCAGTCACTTTAGATAAGAGTACATCATCCTCATCGTAAATATAAGCATGAATTTCTTCTGCTTCTTCACCTGACAAAACAGTATTTTGTAGCTCTTCCCCACCGTTATACTGCTGCGCCTTCTCTTTCTCTTCCCACTTAGAAAGCGTTTCTAACACGGTATCTATCAAATACTGTGAGTGATCTAATATTTCTGCTGTATCCTTAGATGCTACCGACCCCTCATCCACATGTTCAGTCTGAGTATTCTGATCTGTCTTACCAATTACTGTAACTACTGGCTTAGGAAAAATAACCGCCTGGTGAGCGCCAGTGTCCTCATAGACGGGAACTAGTTTTCCTGCCTCGGCCTACTACTGTTTCCTTTATTTGCATTATAGTTAACTGGCACAGCATTGCTTTCTGCACTGTTGTTTACCTGCATAATTTTGTTCAGAACAAAATTACTATCATCTGGATGCTATTGTTGGTTCTGATAATTATTTCTCCAATTCCTACCTCTCTTAGGATGGCGAACACCTACTGTTCTGATGTTTACGTTGCCATTCTGCTCGTTCTTAAAATTACTACTTGTGTTATTAGCATTTCTGTTATTACATGCTTGCTCCTCATTGGCAGCCACACGCTCTACGTGTTCCAAATATTCAGTGAAACGATCCAGATTGTCTCTAGGGGCAGATATAATTCTAGTTTGCCAATACCACGGCAGTTTGGCTTCAAGACCCAGTATTATCATTTCAGGTTTCAGCTTTTCGGCCAAATGTGACAAACGGGAGATCCATGACCTAGCAAATGCTTTAATAGATTCCTTGCCTGCATTGAAGCGTTTTCCACTCTAAAATTCTCTCAACACTTCATTTTGCTTATTGCTAAACCAATACTCATTAATGAAAGCTGTTTTAAATTCCGCTAATGTTTTACACTTCAACATAACATCAGCTGACCAACGCATGGCGTCACCTGCTAAATGGCTTCTAATAAATGAGATTTTATCTCGTTCAGACCAAGTTGGTGGAATCACATCTTCAAAATCGTTCCAGAAATCTAGCGGGTGGATATTTTTATCTGGATCGAACCGCAAGAACTGCCGACACCCGATAAAAGCGGCGTTTGCAGCTACAGCTTGTTGCATACTACCATTACCAGAAGTTACTGAAGCTACTTTACTCTCAATGTTAGCAGTGTTAGCACTAATATTTTCTACTCTCATTTCGACATTATCTACTCTTTGCACAATATGAGTTATATCAGTTTTGATTGCATCTACTTCTGCTTGACATATGTTTACTTTTATATTAACATCTTTAAACCTATCTGAGCACAGTTCAGATTCCGCCTCGCTCTTTTCTGTTAACTTGTGCTCCAGCTTCGCATCTTCCATTTGTAAGTCTTTGCGTATCTCAACAACTTCGGATTTTACTGTTTTATACATCTCAGATAACTGTTGAGCAACCTTTTTCTTAATATCCTCATGATTGTAATCAATTTTATAATTCAACCTGTCCAGATCCTCTTTCAACTTATTGCAACCAGCCTTGAATGTACTGTCCATTACCTCCAATCGTTTATTAAAATTAGTTTGGCTGGCCACAATCTCATACTTTAATTCAGCATTATTGGATTCTAATCTATTGTCCATTGCCTCAAACCGTTTATTAAAATTTGTTTGGCTGGCCACAATTTCAGACTTTAATTCAGCATTACTGGCAGCTATTTCTTGTAATATAACATTTAAATCGATAGCCCCAGTATCTTTGGGTTACTCACTAGCTGGTTTTTATCACACTCAGGTGACGAAAAACTAGCTCCAACACCAGAATCATCAAAACTAAATGAAACTTCTGATTGATCAGTCATATCTAACTTCTCCTGTTTAAACTCTACCACCTCTGATGACTGTTTCGTTTTTAACTCATCAGACAAAAACTATCATCCAATAAATTAACAATTTCTGATTTCTGCTTTACTACAGGGGTCTCTATTATTGAATCATTGCCCCTTTTCACACTACTGTCAGGAGACAATACTTCATATTTCGCTTTAACATTACTATATTCATGCATATTTACACTTGAACCGTTGTCTGGATTTACAGTTCCCTCACCAGACATAGGTTCTGATTTAAGTTTAACCTCAGTTTCGTCTGGCAGTTCCATCGCCGACAGTCTTTTAGTGCAGGTTAGTAAAATTTTTAACAGCTTTTCACTTAACATAGTTCCTTCTGCACGACGTATGGCGTTGCCGGCGCGGCGTACCAGGATTACTGATGCGACGCGGCGCGTTGAACTGCAGACGGCACTTCGACAGCTGCTGTGTGTTTGCGTGGCCCGCAACTGCAGGTGCGGCTCCGGTTGCTCCGGTGGACGACTGCGGTGAGGCGAAACTGGCTCCTCACGATGCCGGCAGCACCGCTAGACTCAGTGCCAGCTCGGCCAATCCAGATGCGTAGTTAATCCAATTGCATCATCCACATGCACACGTAACACTATCACTGTTCTATTACTCAGTTGCATGTCGCATTTCACTCCCGAATCCGAATATTTTTACTCAGTTTTCCAGTTCCCGGCTGACGCACCATATGTGGGGCGGCGGGTGGAATTAATTGTTTATTTAAAATGTTTTGTGTAATGTAGAAAAGATGCATTTCCCGGCCGATTAACCATATGTGGGGCGGCGGGAGGAATTATCTGTTATATAAATGTTCCTATTATGTATTTAATGCTGTTGTTTGCTGTTCTCAACACGGGCTCTCTGACTACAATATTGGCCACCAGAAAGTGATTAACAAAACATGAAGCCTGTAATTCGAATTCCTAGAGCCCACTTCATCTGAGAAATACACTTATAGTTTCAGCTTATAGCTCTGAGGAATTAGGAGATTGTTTGGGATTCATAATCAAAAACGATTCTCTAAAAATGTTCACTATATTCTGAAAGTCACAGGCCAAAAAGAATCCACACAATCCAACTAACAGAGCAGTTCAGAGTCTAATGCGCTGATACAACTATAACTGTCCAAATTAAATGTTTAAGTGAATGCTCGCCATAATTTGATGATTAATGTTCATCAAACGCCAAGCTAAATAATGGTAGAATGTCTGTCCCGCGACGGCACGTGAAAATACGACATACGCAAACTGAAGATAGATCATTAAAGTCATCCCAGAATTAACACTTCACTCGAAAATGATTTCATGGTTATGCGTATCCCGAGTAACTTATTACGGCATCCGAGGCTGTTTATAGCAATGATACCGACGCGACGCGACTCCCGGCACAGGTGGTGTGCTATTCAGCGTCTGGAGAGAACTGGGGCCTTTCTCTCTCGCGCAGCGTTCTTACATATAAAGCCGCGGTGCGGACGGCTAAGGGAACGCCTGATCAATTCCGCTCTCCCGACTAGCCGCTGGGCTAGTAATGCACCACTTTAAGTTATTGAATAAATCATTGCTTCCTTTGCTGATGGCCGATGAAGCTCTCAATTTAAATGTGCATTCAGCACACATGTAAGTAATCATAATAAAAGTCTGACGTGGCTAAGTCAAATATTTTTGGTGAGAGAATTAATTTAATTACACTACAGGCAGTAGACGAGCTCTGAACTTGCCTTTGGGGATAAGCTATCGCTATAGTTCTATAGTTATTCAATTGAAACTTCTCACATCTTTATGATTATAGCGGATCTCCCTTCTACTTAAATTTAATCATCCTAGCCTTGTTTATTCGCCTGCTTAATCTATCTTGCTTCCTTAATTTCTAAGACAAAAACCAGAAAATCATGAATTTCAACTAAAATTTTAATTTGTGAGATCCAGAATACTGTTTCTACTAAATTATTATGCAAAGGAATCTAAATACAAATTTTAAGTTTCTAGCTCTTTTCTGTTGCGCCAATCATTTTTACAGAAAAACGTCCAAATTTCGAAAACGGTTAAAGTTTTTGAACTGATATTCAACACATACTTCATATTTCGCTTTAACATTACTATATTCATGCATATTTACACTTGAACCGTTGTCTGGATTTACAGTTCCCTCACCAGACATAGGTTCTGATTTAAGTTTAACATGCTAGAAATGTTTCAGATTATTTACTTGATTTTTAAAGTATTGCACAACATTTGTGACGTCAGAGCTAGTTACAGCGGACTAGGCTGGCACACAATGGAAAGACTGATGTGAATTTTTTACGGCGTGAGTAGGCTGCTTCCCTATATGATGACCTCATCTGTTAAGTCCCATAGTGCTCAGATCCTTTTGAACCATTTTGAAAGCAATGTGTTTTTTAGGATCGTGTCATTCTTGGATTTTTGTTGATAAGACTCTCCAGGATGCACTTCATCTTCCACTGTAATTCATTAAGAATTTCTGTGACACTCATGAATCACGAATAACGCAGCCCTTGTTACAACTTTTCTATCTCTTCCGTTAAACGAACTTGATAAGGGTCTCAGACGTATGCGTGATACTCAATAAATCGTTGAACCGGGATTTTGAAAGCGATTTATTTCGTGAGAGAATTGCAGTCTCTGAGGTTTGTTCCTATTAATTTTAGCCTGAGTCGTTTAAACTTAGGCGGAGTTTCCACCTTAAGTCAGCCAGCACAGAAATTCCGTCGTGAAGTGATTGCTTACAGCAGTGTTGCGTCTCCGTTCAACCTCATGAAGAGGAAGCATTTCCACCACTAGGTAGCACGTGACGCGGTCGATCTTTGCAGCGATCAACAGTTCACAGCCTATGCAGCGGATGGACGCTAGAGTAATATTTATTCTTTTTCCGAAATTTTCTCTTCTCTATGGTCCTGCCGTTCCGGGGCTAGTACGAATATTCGCATGAAGTTCGACACATTCATCGACTATCTTCCACTGTTTGCGCTGCAGTTGAGGTGAAAGAGTTACAGGCGGTTATAGCTACCAAATGATATGGACGAACACAAGTTTTTCAATTGAAATAATAATAAATTCGACACATAAAAGACTGTTTCAAACAGTTGGCGGTCAGAACATCCGTGGAACAGCTCAGATCACGTGTAGTCATTATCCAACGACTACGTTAAGTCCGCTTGTACTAGTTTAAACGCCAGCATCCGGCAACGCTGAATCGTGTTAAAAAAAAAAAAAACTTTCGCCTGAGCGCAACCTACTCACTGCTCATCCGCTACTCGCAGCTTCGTCTGTTTCTGCTGGTCACACAATCCCCGCGTCCTGTATGCGAGCACCTGTGCGACTCGTTCTCTCCCTCCAATAAAGTCATCCATTTTAACCAACAACGACATTCTATTCGTTTACCAAAGACAATCATCACCAGTTGTCATATTACACTTGGCACCGGAATTTTCTTCGAAAAATAGTGTTTACGTTTGCATCAGTATATTTCAGGAAGATGTGATTGATCTAATAATTAGAGCGAGGCCTCATCCGCCCTGAATAACTCTGAAGAGATATTAAACTTGCAGTAAAGCTTCAAGCAGACTAATATCCATCCAAAGACTTACGGACAGCTCGTTACTTTAAATAAGACTATAAACTACACTATCAGATCGAAAGTATCTGCACACCTTCTTATGAACATTAATAGAGATTGTGACCACCCGTCGTCTTTATGAGAGCTTGAACTCTGCTGGAGAAGGTATTGATGTTCGACGCTGATTTTTAGAGCGAAGGCGATAGCCCAACTCATCCAGGAGGTGTTCCATTGGGTTCGCGTCGGGACTCTGGGCAGACTATTTCAGGGATGTTAATGGCCACAGACCATTGCCTCAGACACTGCTTCATGACAAGATTCATCATCAAGCTTATAGAAACAATTATCGTCTCCGAACAGTTCCTCTGCTGTACGTAGAAATGTGTTCATGATCTTTCGCATTTAGTGTCTTATTAAGCGCCAGAAAGGCACCACACACTAAGCCCGAAATACAGGGCTATTACAAATGATTGAAGCGATTTCATAAATTCACTGTAGCTCCATTCATTGACATATGGTCACGACACACTACAGATACGTAGAAAAACTCATAAAGTTTTGTTCGGCTGAAGCCGCACTTCAGGTTTCTGCCGCCAGAGCGCTCGAGAGCTCAGTGAGACAAAATGGCGACAGGAGCCGAGAAAGCGTATGTCGTGCTTGAAATGCACTCACATCAGTCAGTCATAACAGTGCAACGACACTTCAGGACGAAGTTCAACAAAGATCCACCAACTGCTAACTCCATTCGGCGATTGTATGCGCAGTTTAAAGCTTCTGGATGCCTCTGTAAGGGGAAATCAACGGGTCGGCCTGCAGTGAGCGAAGAAACGGTTGAACACGTGTATCTGGACATGCTGGAAAATTGGCTCATGTCACAACTGGAGACCGACAGCGCCGACTTCATCTTTCAACAGGATGGTGCTCCACCGCACTTCCATCATGATGTTCCGCATTTCTTAAAGAGGAGATTGGAAAACCGATGGATCGGTCGTGGTGGAGATCATGATCAGCGATTCATGTCATGGCCTCCACGCTCTCTCGACTTAACCCCATGCGATTTCTTTCTCTGGGGTTATGTGAAAGATTCAGTGTTTAAACCTCCTCTACCAAGAAACGTGCCACAACTGCGAGCTCGCATCAACGATGCTTTCGAACTCATTGATGGGGACATGCTCAGCCGAGTGTGGGAGGAACTTGACTATCGGCTTGATGTCTGCCGAATTATTAAAGGGGCACATATCGAACATTTGTGAATGCCTAAAAAAACTTTTTGAGTTTTTGTATGTGTGTGCAAAGCATTGTGAAAATATCTCAAATAATAAAGTTATTGTAGAGCTGTGAAATCGCTTCAATCATTTGTAATAACCCTGTGTACCCCCATACCGGTAACACCACTTCCCCCTATACTTGAGTGTTGGCACTACAGATGATGTCAGGTAACGCTCTCCAGGCATTCGTCAAATCCAAAACCTTCCATCGGATTGCCACAGGACACAGTGTGATTCATCTCTCCAAATCACACGATACAGTCATCCACTGTCCAGTGGCGTCGCCCTTTACACCACCTCAAGTGTCGCTTAGCATCGACTACAGAAATCTGTGGCTCATGAGAAGCTGGGCGCTCACTGTACCCCATTCTTTTTAACTTTCTGCACACAGTCATTGTGCTAGCTGGACTCCTGGCGGCACTTTCGAACTCAAGACTTATTTTTTCGCCGATTCCACGTGATTGTTTGCCACTCTCCGCAATGCTCGAAGGCATGTGTACGTTATTGTATGAGATCTTCCCTGCCTTCGTTTAATTGTTGTTGTTTCGGCGCGTTTCCACTTCACAGTCACAGCACCAACAGCAGACTTAGGCAGATTTAAATGCCCATGATGCATTTTTGGTTCAAATGGCTCTGAGCACTATGGGACTTAACTTCGAAGGTCATCAGTCCCCTAGAACTTAGAACTAATTAAACCTAACTAACCTAAGGACATCACACACATCCATGCCCGTGGCAGGATTCGAACCTGCGATCGGAGCGGTCGCACAGTTTCAGACTGTAGCGCCTAGAACCGTTCGGCCACCTTGGCCGGCTGCATTTGTTAGATCAGGTGACAACCAATGACTATTCTACGTTCGAAGTCACTAAGATCTCCCCACCGACCTGTTATACTGGTATTGCTTCTCTGCTGCCAACACAACGCACCCCGCTTCCTCCTTCACTGGTGGATATACGTATTGGGACATCTAGTGGTCAGTTTCTCATTACGTAGGAGTGCACATTTTTGATCAGATAGTGTACTTTGAAGCAACTACAAAAAGGCACTGAATGAGAGTCAGATGAGCGTAGATCAATCGAGAGGGCATATGTGGTTGGCGTGCCAGAACAGACGGGCGGGGCTATCCCTGGCGAGGTGGCAGCTACCTGTAGCTGTCCCGCGCCTGGGAGCTAGGCCACCAGGTTACACCTGTTGCTGCCGCCGCGCTAAAACCTCCGGCTCTGTGCTTTGCTTTGCCCAACCAATAAGCGGCTCTGGTGGATCAAAACGGTTGACCGAACCACGATCGTCGCTGTAGGATGCGAAGGGAACACCTTTACAAACCTAGTGGTAAAGCAGGATTTATAATATAAATATCTTCGACCAACTCCTACAATCACGCTAAAAAATGTGGAAAGTCGGAACAACGCGGTAACATCTCAAGCCATCCAAGATTTTTCGAGTCGACTTGCATGTAGCACGAATTATTTGTGGTGTGATTTCAATAACAAGCTACAAAAGCTAGTTCAAAGAATTTGGGATACACATTGCTTCTACCTAATAGGTTAATTCTTTATTAAAATCACCCATAAAAATTTGTATCTTAATAATATTAAATAGGGAACAGTTTTCTGATGCTCTGTTAAAATGTTATTATCTGCTCACGTACGCTGTACGCTGGCCAACAGGAATCAGTCAGCATTTACAAAACTGGTACACCATCCCATGCATTGAGGAAATTTCAGGTAACCTCGTAAACAAGTGAAAGTCTCGCCACTGCAGACCCGCACCTTACAATAACAACAGCGTATCTAAATTATTATTCAATAGTGAAGACAAATTGCAGCCTTTGGCATTAGAGTGCTGTGTATAAGAGGACACACCGAAAAGTGATGTCTGCGATTTTTTTTGGTGCACTCATATTTCTTCTAAAAGAGGCCACTTTGTTGACACAATCTGTAGAATTTTTGATGTCGTTGGCGGTGCCACCTCTGCTTGCACCGAGCTGTACAACCTTACCTCTGCTTGGACTTCGTCATCACTATCGAAGGTTTTCTTTAAGTTTTGGAAGCAGATGAAAATCCGATAGGGCCAAGTCGGAACTGTATGGAGGATGATTATGGAGGACACACAGAGTACGCGAAGGAACTTGCCCCCTTCTTGCAGTGGTGTACCGTAGGTCTCTAGAAGAGCGTAGCGTTCCAAAGGACTGGAAAAGGCCACAGGTCATCCCCGTTTTCAAGAAGGGACGTCGAACAGATGTGCAGAACTATATACCTATATCTCTAACGTCGATCAGTTGTAGAATTTCGTAACACGTATTATGTTCGAGTATAATGACTTTTCTGGAAACTAGAAATATGCTCTGTAGGAATCAGCATGGGTTTCGAAAAAGACGATCATGTGAAACCCAGCTCGCTCTATTCGTCCACGAGACTCAGAGGGCCATAGACACGGGTTCACAGGTAGATGCCGTGTTTCTTGACTTCCGCAAGGCGTTTGATACAATCCCCCACAGTCGTTTAATGAACAAAGTGAGAGCATATGGACTATCAGACCAATTGTGCGATTGGATTGAAGAGTTCCTAGATAACAGAACGCAGTATGTCATTCTCATTGGAGAGAAGTCATCCGAAGTAAGAGTGATTTCAGGTGTGCCGCAAGGGAGTGTCGTAGGACCGTTGCTATTCACAATATACACAAATGACCTTGTGGATGACATCGGAAGTTCACTGAGGCTTTTTGCGGATGATGCTGTGGTATATCGAGAGGTTGTAACAATGGAAAATTGTACTGAAATGCAGGAGGATCTGCAGCGAATTGACACATGGTGCAGGGAATGGCAGTTGAATCTCAATGTAGACAAGTGTAATGTGCTGCGAGTACATAGAAAGAAAGATCCCATATCATTAAGCTACAATATAGCCGGTAAGCAACTGGAAGCAGTTAATTTCATAAATTATCTGGGAGTACGCATTAGGAGTGATTTAAAATGGAATGATCATATCAAATTGATCATTGGTAAAGCAGATGCCAGACTGAGATTCATTGGAAGAATCCTAAGGAAATGCAATCCGAAAACAAAGGAAGTAGGTTACAGTACGCTTGTTCGCCCACTGCTTGAATACTGCTCAGCTGTGTGGGATCCGTACCAGATAGGGTTAATAGAAGAGATAGAAAAGATCCAACGGAGAGCAGCGCGCTTCGTTACAGGATCATTTAGTAATCGCGAAAGCGTTACGGAGATGATAGATAAACTCTAGTGGAAGACTCTGCAGGAGAGACGCTCAGTAGCTCGGTACGGGCTTTTGTTGAAGTTTCGAGAACATACCTTCACCGAGGAGTCAAGCAGTGTATTGCTCCCTCCTACGTATATCTCGCGAAGAGACAATGAGGATAAAACCAGAGGGATTAGAGCCCACACAGAGGCAAACCGACAATCCTTCTTTCCACGAACAATACGAGACGGGAACAAAAGGGAGAACCGATAGAGGTACTCAAGGTACCCTCCGCCACGCACCGTCAAGTGGCTTGTGGAGTATGGATGTAGATGTAGATGTAGATGTAGATGTAGAGGATGGTCGATGACAACCCAACCCCTCGGATCGCTGCAGATGTTGCAGTGCCCGTGTGTGGTCTGGCATTGTCCTGCTGTGGACGGACTCCCCGAATTCGTAACTCGATTAGAGCATGCTGTTTCTCATGCACCGACATAGATGCTTAACACAAAGCCATGTTACGTGATACAATTTGGGGCTCTCTAGCGGTAGAGGGCTGCAAATATGTAGACTGAAGAATGAAGATGTAAGATGTTCATTAACTTTGTTTTACTTAGAAAGCTTTGAGAGTTTTAACATAAGAAATTCGGAGACATTACTTTTCAGTACGTCCTCCTAAAATCACATGAAAGCTGAGTGGAGTAGCTAGTATATGTTGATATGTCAGGCAGAGCTGTGGCAGTTAGGTTATCTGAACATGGGAGATGCTGGACACTTGCAAAGACAGTTCCAGCTTTCGTGGAGCATCTTTTGACAGAAAACCACCCATAATATGTTATCTTTTGAATTTTTACGTGCTATTACGAAAAGCAGAAGCACGACTTTACTGGAAATGACTGAAATCGATAAGCATTTGGCACAGAATGTCAGTTTCAAATGACTAAACAGAATCTGATTTCTCGCCTCTGACGAATTAAGTTTCAGTTATACAATTATTAGATTAAAACTGTAAATTCAACTTTATTTTTCATGTGTTGTTAAATGTAACGGCATCCACATAATTTTTAGTTAAATGTTACTGTTTCAGCTTGACATAACAAATTAATACTTTCCTTTGTAAACACTCTGCATTTTACGTATGTCTGTGAGTAATATATGTGTAACTTGCAAATAATTTTATCTGTGCTTGCTATATTCAGTTGCCATCTGACTATGACCTAAGAAGAAGAAAGTCGTTTCGTGACCAAATAATATTTTGCAGAGCATCAAGAAAGTTTTTACTATTTAATATTCTTGTCATGTTCTGTCAAGCACCGACGGATGATTCGGTTACTTTGTACGTAATTAAAAACAAGAGCTCAGTTCACGTAGGGGCTTAATGACAGTTAGTTTGCTCCAGAGAAGTGTCTTTTACTGTCTTAAATGTTTCGCCGGCGATCTCAATACTATAAAACTACTGCTTGATATAAAAAAGGTTGGTTTAAAAGGAGCGTCAGTCATCTTTTGGTGGCCAACAGCTGTTCTAGCTACGGATTGGCATAGCAATATTAATTTTGCTATCTATTATTGCTGACACAGCATAATAGAATTCTGCGTAGTGTACTGCTTGCCTTCTGGAGCAGACAGTTAAACGATAAACTTTCGTGAAAGTGAACTTTATTCACCACGAAAAACTTCGCTACAAGTTATAAAGTGTCAAAAACTAATAGTGACGAACTTTCTTTACAAAAATATTACGAAAAATATTAATTAAATATGTCGTGACCTACAAAGAACGGTTACATGGGAAACTAATATCCGTGATCATTGTCATTCTTAGAACAAATACTCTGGTAATTTTTTTTGTTATCACTTCTTCTTCTTCTTCGGTTTCTGACGTTGTATCTTGGGCCTCCTGGAGGCCAGGCGTGATTGACGTCAGTATAATTTCGTAATTTCAAGTAATAGATGAAATTTTACCTAATTTTGTAATCTATTATTGTAATATTTGCTAACCCCACCAGCCTATGCTTCAAGAAGTGCCTGAACATTTTAAGCAACGCGCGAGAGGCGCTGATGCTATTCATATTGTTGTATGCCATCTTAAGACCGATAACGTTATTTCACTATATTTCTGAACTGATTAATAATATTCAGCTCAGACTTGTTTCAAAAAATAATACTCATAATACTCCTTCAGAGTGGATACGTGTTTTGCTTTATTTTAAGGAAATCTGCGTAGAAACATCGCGCTTGTGTGTGGTGATAGAATCTGTGGCAAAAAGGGTGTTTTATCAACTTAAAGAAAGCAAATATTTATCCAGAGAAATTTCAAATATTACTGGATAGTGCATACAGTTGTTCGTGCTTGGACGTGACCCGTGATAGCTGGATGTTTTATTAAAGAACTTATTTGGTATTTAATAAAACGATAGCCCTGAGAGTTTACTAGCCGGAACTTATAGCTCTACCCACCAAAGACAGTTTAATACCGTGTAGTTCTAGTTTGTGCGTGTATGTGGGATGTATTTGCTGATAAAGAAGATGAAAAATTAATACAATCTTACCACCAAAGAGAACTGCTATTACGTATGTGCATGCTGCTTCAATTTAAAGGAAATTTCAGGGGTAAAGCTAGCTACCTGCATTTTAATAAATTCAAGATCCTCGCAGATTGCTTTCAGTGTATATTTTGAAAGATTCACGTAACATATTACACAAACAATGTTAAGCTACGTTCACTTCCAAAGAGTCACTGTTACACAAACAAGCTTCATCGGGTTCGTACGATACATTTCGCAGCACATGCATGTCTTTACAATACATTAATGCAATAACACGACTCATGCAGACATATTCTACACGCCACGACACGATACACACCACGAAAGCATTCAACTTGTGAGCATGTTAATTGCAACATTGTAATCCCTTTCTTCGACAACGTTTTGTATCACGGCGTAGGAATTATTTTATGTACTTCAACACATATGTTTATGATTTTCGCTTTTGTTGACTCGTTTCACATCCATGATGACCCCGTTATTATGACTTTTGGAGTAAACGTTAAAGCTAGGTAAACAAATTCTCTTATACAAAATGTATTCTGTGTTTTCTTGTTTTCACACCTGTTCAACATCCACGGAAACCCGGCCTTGGCAATTGAACGAAAAATGTATTTAATCTAGTCCAAAACTTTGCTTTGCAGAGTTATAATGTGAATTTACTGTGACTACAATTATATTTTTTGGTTTTATATAGAGTCTCATTGCTCCGCTTAAAGTCTCGAAGTTCCACGATCTGTTTGTTGCCTACAACCACCAATATTAATGGTTATGAACTTTTAATTAGCATCAAATGGTCCTTGTAACATAGTAGAACACTGTGTTTGTAGTTTTTGAACATGGAGCCGGAATGATCAGGGAAATAATCCTAATACGTCTTCTGTCTATACTTTCTAAGCAGTTAGAAAAACTCCAAATATTATAGTAGTCATCCGCAAATTTTCTGAAATCGTCAACGTCTGCAGTTGCAATTTTTCATAGTTTGACAATTTTCCCATATAACATTTAAGTCTCTTACTCTTTTCACATTTGGATTACGTACATATATGTACGCTGAAACATGCTCTGAATAAAATGACCTTTTCTGTACAGAATTTAGATTCATGGATTGATGGTAACGCTACCAGACTGCAAATTCCTTAAACGAATGGAATAACAGAAAAAAATGGCCCCGAGCACTATGCGACTTAACTTCTGAGGTCATCAGTCGCCTAGAACTTAGAACTAATTAAACCTAACTAACCTAAGGACATCACACACATCCATGCCCGAGGCAGGATTCGAACCTGCGACCGTAGCGGTCGCTCGGCTCCAGATTGTAGCGCCTAGAACCGCACGGCCACTCCGGCCGGCAATAACAGAAAGATTGGAGTAGTTCACTTTGCGGAATGTAATAGTAATGGGCATAAGTGAATACTGATTGAATTGTATTTACGTACTAAGTTGTGGTATGTTTATCGCCTGGATCAGTAATGTGTAAGTAACCCAGCTTATAGCCAAGTTACGTGCAGTGAGCAGACTTGACTCAGTCTCTTCTATGCAAAAATCCTAAATTTGAAGGTACAGATCAAACACGTCTTATATAAAGTAATGAACTGCCAGCTCTCTCAGCATCTCAAATTGCTGACTCACCTTCTGGCCCGAGAAACGTGCAAAAACAGAGAGGAAGCGTCCTGCTGACTGGAGTTCTGAGAAATATCCATTGATTGTAGTAATGGCTCAGGAAATTTGGTATCTCTGCAGAAGACAGAAAACCTATCACACTACGTGCAATAGATAGATGCCGTTTGCAAAGTACATTCTCAATCGTAGGGATATTAGAATCTTAAGGAAGCGATGAGGGATCACAAACAAACATCAGAATCTTTGATCAAGAAAATATAATTGCATTTAAAGCATCGTTATGGCGACAGTGATGCAAAGAAAATTTTGTGGAAAATGTGTTTCACAATAAATCATGGAAGATTTAAACAAAAACAATTCCGTATACATTAGAGAGTATCGAAAAATAAACACTAAACGAGAGTGTGATGAATTTAGCCGCCCTAGCATTCGATTGGATTAATGTACACCCGACCTGTATCGTGCTTTGAAAAATGACTGTCTCGCCACCAGCGGAAGTGTATTTGAACAGAGGCAAGTGATCGTTATAGATCTGAAAATGCCGTAAATAGCACTATACCTAGGCTTGCAATACAAGTCAGAACCTTGGCAAACATTTATAGCACTAACATCATTGCGTGGGCTCCCGCGACCAGAGTTGGGCGACATAAACGATTTCTGAGTATGGTAGCGCGTCGTAACGTAAAAAAAAAAAAAAAAAAAAAAAAAAAAGCTGGGGAAACGAATGTTTCCCCAGTTTTTTTTTTTTATATTATGACGCGGTATCAAATCAGAAAACCTTTGTGTCAGTTTTGCAGCTCTATGTCCGACTATAAACAACAGAAGCTGACTTCAGTTCTATTTAATACATTACTCAACAATAGCAGCAGCTCTGCACACCAGCACCTGCGGCTCGGAGCCCCAAGACAGACAGCATCGAACTAGTACTCCCTTCGTGCGTTTAAACTTAGCGATCCCAGTGGACCACGCAGCGTGCTTACCCCTGATTGCAACCGTAGGCGATCGACAAAATGTTTACTCATGCAGTCCTATTGAGTTCGTCAAAGACAGTTATACTTTCAGAGATCGATTTCTCTGTACAGAAACATTTCTGCAGACCGTCTGCGATTTACAATACCTGAAAGAAAAATCAGTTCTAGAAGTTGCGATGATAAACACCTTTCAAACTTTAGTTATTTCTCTTTCCGTTCTCGCAGCAATTGCAACTTCGACACGAAAAGGAATCCCCAGAATTCTTTCTGAGTGACAGGAGTAAACAGATATCAGAGTTATTTTATGTTGTATTCATAGTTGTGCAGCGTGGTTTTCAAGGGCTAAGTATCGTTTATCACAGATCATTTCGTCTTTCAGCAACTGCAACACCAAATAAATGGAAAAGCTTACGTGATAAATTTAGGACTACATTGGCTTGTGTTCCAAACTCAAAATATCTACACTGCGCTGTCTCCAGTTTCACGATGCTATCGAAGCATCGTCATGAACGCCTCATAAATGCACAGACCCATGCTTTGCTGTAGTTGCTGCTCTTTCCGACAGTCTTACAGTTTTCTAACACCTCCAACTCAAACGTATCCTAACGCTGGTAGGTGAAAAACTGCCATCTCCAAAAACTAGTCGGCCAGGAGAGTAGAGGTGGAGAGACACACCTCTTCCCCATGTCATACTGAGCATAAACGGCGAGGATCAGATGAAGAATTCTTCGCTACTGTATATGGAGTCAGACTGTGAGACATAGTGCTGGACGCCGCGAAATAATTACACACGGGAAAACCAGTTTTAATGAGCATATCAACAAAACGTATTCAATATGGAATCCTTCCAATCCAAATCAAAGTTAATGTACAAGTAGAAATCAGTCTCCTTGTTCTCCATGCTGAATAAATTCCTCAGGATACATGGTTCAGTAGCCAAGATAGCTAAACACACACTAGGGTGCAGAAGCGTGTTCACTGTCTGGTTCGAATCCTTGTGGTATAACAAGTTTGTATCAGTAAACTATCCATTGGGACCTGAGGAGAGATTGCTGGTAGTAGGGAAGAAAAGGGGGACATAAAAAACACAGTAAAAGGAGATAATGGAAGTTAAAATATACACTAATATGGGGACATTCACTGAGGGACAGTTAAAAAGTCTGACCACTGTAAACGACGGAGCACAAACGAAGAATAAAAACCACTGGTAGGGACCTGCCGAGGGACAGGAGACTGGAGACTGGAGAGGGGAGGAAGAAAGGGGAGGAAAGTGCTGGGTTTGGGAGGAAGAGGAAAAAGGGGGACAGGAGGCGCACCAAGAGGCAGAAGACAGGCAGGGTGGGAGATGAAGAGCAAAGACAAGGCAAGAGGGAGTGCAGAGACGCAGAAAGGGGGCTACAGGAAAGGGAGGTGGGTGAAGGAAGGAGGAAAACTGCCAGGGGAAGCGGAGGGGAGTGGAGAGGGAGCCCCAAGGAGTAGGGGGGAGGAAGGTGGGGCTATAGTTGGTAGGAGGGGCAGATGTCAGGGTGAAGCTCATCATCCAGGAGTGATAGGTGCTGGAAGTTGCGATGGGAAAGGATATGGAGGCTGTGGAAATGGAGAGAGGATGGGACACAATGGTAACGGCGCATCAACAGGCTGGGGGTGGAGAGGAAGGGGGACACCAGGGGGTGGGGGGAGATCGAGTCGACGGACGATGTACAGGTGCAGATGTGTTCGAGGTAAAGAAGAAGGTGGGGGATGGGGATGTGGTCATAGAGGATGCGCCTGGGGAACGGAAGGCAGATACGGAAGGCGAGGCGAAATGCATGGCGTTCTAGGATTTGAAGGGCCTTATAGAATCTGGAAGGGGAGGAAATCCAAGCGACACTGGTATAGCAAAGGTTGTGGCGGATCAAGGATTTGTAGGTGTGGAGAATGGTGGAAGGATTCAGTCCCCATGTCCAGCCAGACAGGAGTTTCAGGAGACGGAGTCTGTTGTGGACTTTGTGTTGAATCATAAGGATGTGGGGAGTCCAGGTGAGGTGGCGGTCAAGGGTAGGGCCTAGGTATTTTAGGGTAGGAGTGAGGTGGATAGGAGACCATAAATGGTTAGGTAGAAATCATAGAGACAGAAGGAGCGGGTGGTGCAGCCTATGATGATTGCCTGGGTCTTAGAGGGGTTGATGTGACGGAACCACTGGTTGCACCAAGTGGTGAACTGGTCAAGGTGGGTTTGGAGGGTACGTTGGGACCATTGAGGGTAGGATAAAGGGTCAGGAAGGCGGTGTCATCAGCTATCTGCTGGATTCAATCTGAAGTGCAAGTTTACCACGCAAGTGGCTGCCCCCATCGATTTGCTATGGTAAAGATTTGCGATCAAAAATATTCAAACTATTTAAGTTAAGTTGCTGGTGCAATTTTTTGAGTGGATAGTGAACAGTCATTTCATTGTTTTATGTTTACCACTGAAGTGCCAAAGAAACTGGTATAGGCATGCGTGTTCAAATACAGAGATATGTAAACAGGCAGAATACAGCGCTGCGGTCAGCAACGCCTACACGAGACAGCAAGTGTCTGGCGCAATTGTTAGATCGGTTATTGTTCCTACAATGGCAGGTTATCAATATTTAAGTGAGTTTGAATACGGCGTTATAGTCGGCGCACGAGCGATGTGACACAGCATCTCCGAGGTAGGGATGAAGTGGGAATTTTCCTGTACGACCATTTCACGAGTGTACCGTGAATACCAAAAATCCGGTTAAACATCAGATCTCCGATATCGCTGCGGCCGGAAGAAAATCCTGCAAGGACGGGACCAACGACGACTGAAGAGAATTTTTCGACGTGACAGAATTGCAACCCTTCCCCAAATTACTGCAGATTTAAATGCTGGGCCATCAGCAAGTGTCAGAGTGGGAACCATTCAACGAAACATCATCGATATGGGCTTTAGGAGCCGAAGGACCACTTTTGTACCCTTGATGACTGCATGAGACAATGCTTTACTCCTCGCCTGGGACCATCAACACCGGCATTGGACTGTTGATGACTGGAAACATGTCGCCTGGCATAATCGTTTCAAATTGTGTGAAGAGGATGGACTTGTACGGTTATGGAGACAACCTCATGAATCTATGGACCCTGCAAGTCAGCAGGGGACTGCCCAAGCTGATGGAGGCTCTGTAATGGTGCGGACGTGTGCTGTTGGAGTGATATGGGTCCCCTGATACGTCTAGATACGACGCTGACATGTGACACATACGTAAGCATCCTGTCTGATCACCTGTATCCATTCGTGTCCATTGTGCATTCCGAAGGACTTGGGCAATTCCAGCGGGACAATGAGGCACCCCACACGTCCAGAATTGCTACAGAGTGTCTCCAGGAACACTCTTCTGAGTTTAAACACTTCCGCTGGCCATCAAACTCCCCAGCCATGAACATTATTGACCATATCTGAGGATGCCTTGTAACGTGTTGTTCAGAAGAGATCTCCATCCCCTTGTACTCTTACGGATTTACGGACAGCCCTGCAGGACTCATGGCGTCAATTCCCTCCAGCACTACTTCAGACATTAGTCGAGTCCATGCTGCGTCGTGTGTGACACTTCTGCGTGTGCGTGCTCTTAGGGGCCCTATACTATGTTAGGCAGGTGTACCATTTTTTTGGCTCTTCATTGTAAAAGTTGTTAACGATAATACTTCTTAACCTGGATAGCTATGTGTAGGAGGGCCAACCCTATGACAGGCGCTCGAAAATATTTTCTTGTTGTAGCGTCTTTCAGTACTCCTGTTTATGTAGGGTCCTAACTGGTGCTGTTCCGTATGTCTTTCAGCATACATATTTTCTGTTACTGACAACCCAACTCTTTCACGTATTCCTTTCAAAGTCGCGAAGCCACGCCAGACAGTTCCTGTAGCGCTACCATAAAATATATAACTGTAACAAAGGCAAAGTTATTAATAAAGAAACGTATAAATATTATACTGTTACTCTGTATGTCATATTTCGACAGTACGATAGAGTACCTAAAGTCTTTCGGAAATTCAGTAAGCTGGATTCTACATGCTTTCCCGCCTCTGCTTGTAACGTGTGAATGTGATCTAGCGGATAACTTCGGAAGCTTCATGACGCTGTTGGCGGATAAAACAGGAACTGTTGGTGTACCAGATGCCTCATTCAGTCTTCCTCAGCACCTTTAATAATTGTCCCAGAGATATTGGCATGCGAACATGCTCTATTTAGCCGGCCGGAGTAGCCGTGCGGTTCTAGGCGCTACAGTCTGGAACCGAGCGACCGCTACGGTCGCAGGTTTGAATCCTGCCTCGGGCATGGACGTGTGTGATGTCCTTAGGTTAGTTAGGTTTAATTAGTTCTAAGTTCTAGGCGACTGATGACCTCAGAAGTTAAGTCGCATAGTGCTCAGAGCCATTTGAGCCATGCTCTATTTAACATGCAACTCACCTCTCACTCCACAAGCTCCCCTAACTGCAACTTGCTCGCACTCGCTAGTCCGTCGCTGTAAGCCGCTCATATGCATCCACACTTCCACTTCTCACTCACTTATTCACCCCAGCTCATTGTCATTATTTCTTCGAGTCTCTCTCTCACAATCTAGTGTCTCACAGCCACAGACTCCTTCGTTCTGTCCGACTACTACTGTTTCCTCTCACTGTCACCGTCTTCATCCTGCTCTCTCTTATGCCTACCACCTCAATCATTCCTTCCCACTACCGCTGTCTCACTGTCTCTCTCTTCCTCATTGTCATAGACTGTGTCTCCCATTATCACTGGCACTCACTCACTGCAGCTTCACTTATCTTTTTCCTCCCCCACCGACATTGTCTCTTTCACACTTTTCCGAGCACTGTCAATTATGTTGCACTGCTACTGTATCACTCTCTCTCTCTCACACTGCCATTGCCACCTTCGCCCTTCCTGTACCACAGCCACTGCCTATTATCTTGCAATATTTATTGCTTTTCTATCCCACTACCACTTGTCTCCTCTTTCCGAAAAAACAAAAACGCGAATATGTTCGCATGCCAAAATTTTTAATGGTACTATGGAGGGTAGAATGACGCAAATAGTCAGATTTAAGTAGGAGCACATTCGCCTTTTTTGTAATCCAATAGTATCAGTTTTCGTTGGTTCCGTTATTTTCCCGGCTACAGAAGGGCATGGCACTCATATGAAAAGAAATTTATGAGCCAGAAAAATTTTGATAGTTTACTTATGTGAAATTGAAATAACGCAAAACTAATTTTACATCTCGGATTGGACTCTACATGCACAAAAATTTTGAATTTGCTACAGCACTATACTACAACATGGGGCTGCAAGAACCCTTCTGATGGTATAGAGACACTTTACAGCATATTTCTCCGTGCTACATAGCTTTAAAAACTACGTTTTCGCCTTACGGCGGAGTTTACATGCGTATTTTACGTGTACAAGTAGTGTAAATATGAACCTCTATATCTAGAAAACGGATAAAGATATCAAGAAAATTTGGAAGGTTGTTCGAGATCGGAATCTTAGGAATGTATCGTAAACATTTCACACATTTCCTGTACAGACCTGTCTTTGAATCAGCGGCTCGGTTTTGGTGCCCAAAAACTATTTTTGGGGAGGGAGCGGTTCTCGATCACGGGAAGATCGAACCTCTAAATAAATGCCTTACATTTGAGCAGTTTACTGCGGTTAGTCATTTAGATATCCTCTGCTAGCTGATAAAAACGGCGAAAAAAAACTTTTATCAGGTTTTCTCAGGAACCTCCATAAGCATCTTAAGACACACCACATCTAACACAAAAATAACTAACGAATTTGCTCCATTTGCCTTAGCTGGAGGAAACGTGTAATATTCAAACTTTGATCCTTTATTGTAGAATAGTTACAGTAAGACGATCCTTCTGTTGGGTGCGTAAACAGTCCCTAGCTCAAGGGCTACCATTCTACACTACTGGCCATTAAAAGTGCTACACAACGAAGATGACGTGCTACAGACGCGAAATTTAACCGACAGGAAGAAGATGCTGTAATATGCAAATTATTAGCTTTTGAGAGCATTCACACAAGGTTGGCGCCGGTGGCGACACCTACAACGGCCGGCCGCGGTGGTCTCGCGGTTCTAGGCGCGCAGTCCGGAACCGTGAGACCGCTACGGTCGCAGGTTCGAATCCTGCCTCGGGCATGGATGTGTGTGATGTCCTTAGGTTAATTAGGTTTAAGTAGTTCTAAGTTCTAGGGGACTTATGACCACAGCAGTTGAGTCCCATAGTGCTCAGAGCCCTTTTTGACACCTACAACGTGCTGACATGAGGAAAGTTTCCAACCGATTTCTCATACACAAACAACAGTTGACCGGCGTTGCCTGGCGAAACGTTGTTGTGATGCCTCGTGTAAGGAGGAGAACTGCGTACCATCACGTTTCCGACTTTGATAAAGGTCGGATTGTAGCCTATCGTGATTGCGGTTTATCGTATCGCGACAATGTTGCTCGCGTTGGTCGAGATCCTATGACTGTTAGCAGAATATGGAATCGGTGGGTTCAGGAGGGTAATACGGAACGCCGTGCTGGATCCCAACGGCCTCGTATCACAAGCAGTCGAGATGTCAGGCATCTTATCCGCATCGCTGTAACGGATCGTGCAGCCAGGTCTCGATCCCTGAGTCAACAGATGGGGACGTTTACAAGACAACAACCACCTGCTCGAACAGTTCGACGACGTTTGCAGCAGCAATGACTATCAGCTCGAAGACCATAGCTGCGGTTACCCTTGATGCTGCATCACAGACAGGAGCGTGTGCGATGGTGTACCCAACGACGAACCTGGGTGCACGAATGGCAAAACGTCATTTTTTCGGATGAATCCAGGTTCCGTTTACAGCATCATGATGGTCGCATCCGTGTTTGGCGACATCGCGGGTGAACGCACATTGGAAGCGTGTATTCGTCATCGCCATACTGGCGTATCATCCGGCGTGATGGTGTGGGGTGGCATTGGTTACACGTCTCGGTCACCTCTTGTTCACAATGACGGCACTCTGAACAGCGGACGTTACATTTCAGATGTGTTACGACCCCTGGCTCTATCCTTCATTCGATCTCTGCGAAACCCTACATTTCAGCAGGATAATGCACGACCGCATGTTGCAGGTCCTGTACGGGCCTTTCTGGATACAGAAAATGTTCGACTGCTGCCCTGGTCAGCACATTCTCAAGATCTCTCACCAATTGAAAACGTCTGGTCAATGGTGGCCGAGCAACTGGCTCGTCACAATACGCCAGTCACTACTCTTGATGAACTGTGGTATCGTGTTAAAACTGCATGGGCAGCTGTACCTGTACACGCCATCCAAGCTCTGTTTGAGCCAATGCCCAGGCGTATGAAGGCCGTTATTACGGATAAAGGTGGTTGTTCTGCGTACTGATTTCTGAGGATCTATGCACCCAAATTGCGCGAAAATGTAATGATATGTCGGTTCTAGTATAATATATTTGTCCAATGAATACACGTTTATCATCTGCATTTCTTCTTGGTGTAGCAATTTTAATGGCCAGCAGTTATTACCGATATAACTCGAGGTACGAACCCCGCAAAATCCAGTTTTTATATGCGGCGATTTGGAACATACTGGTAGCGCATAAGCCAGCTGGCTCAGTGTGCTGCTTGCGTCGGTAACAGACGAGGCCTGCGGTGGGAGGGCAGGTGCATCGAGCGCCTGGCAGCAGGTGGGGGCTCGCCGGCTCACAAAGCTCCCTTGACCGCCGAGACGAGGTTAGCCTAGCCTAGACTAGACTAGACTAGACGCGCGGCCGGGTGCAGGGCGCTGCAGCGCTCCGCGGCGCGACGCAGGGCGGGGTCGTACGGTCGCCCCCGCCGCCGCCGCCGCCGCCGCCGCCGCCGCCGTCGCACAAAGACTGCTGATGACGCCGCGTCTAGGTCGCCCCTCTTCCAGGACACTCCGCGCACTTCTTTTTAATACAATGTTCTGCAGCTTTCAGCGGCGTTAAGTACCTCCAGTTCCACGAATGAAAGATGGGAAGATTGTGGTATAACGACACGCCGACGACGGGGTCTTTACAGTGTATTAGTCGGTTACTTACGTTTACTGTCCAAAGTGCAACGGTGTCGCGATACGTACTGCGTGCAGGCAACCGCCATAGCGCCTCGCTCTCCATGGTCATAAAAAATTGCTTTAAATTTGTGAGTGCTGTACCAATTACGTAAAAATCTATTGTGGCGCTGTTACTTGTTGACGAAGTTGAGCGATAATGAATTGTGGGCTGGCTCGTTCGTAATGTCATTAGAAGCAAGATGGAGTAGAGGCGTTCTCCAGTTACTTAGGGCAGGATCAGGGCGAATTTTAGCATAATAATAAATATTATGGATTTCAAACAGGTATTGTTCAAACATTTCAATAATTTACTTTATTTCCAGATGCCTTACAGTGGTTTCAGTCTTTTGCCTCGCTGACCTAACTCCTTCTAGGGATAGTTGCGTTATAGCAAACAGTTCCACTTACTCTAACAACGTTTGTTCCTAGCCACCAGAGACTCCGTGACTCATTCACCTTACTTCCAGAGAATACATACACGGTGCCGTTACATTCATGTGACCACCGCCTACGTTCAACGTCAATATGCGATAGCCACTCACAGACGGCAGGCGGCAGTACTGGTAATGGACAGTATATAGAGCGTGTCGGGAGGACGCGTCGTTCTGCGCGGATGACACAGCCATTCTCGCACAAGATTGGAAACCATCAAACATTACGTCACGCTTACAGACCGCACTCAGAGTGGCTGAGCCTTAGTTAGAGAAATGGCGTGTTAGAGTAAACGTCGACAAGTGCGAAGCCGTTCTGTTCACTCGAAGACCGAAGCAACTGCGCAAACATCGAGACTGCAGACCAATAACACTACATGCACGCTCAATACGTTTCCGCGAGAAAGTCAAATACCTTGGTGTCTGGCTGGACAGGAAACTACTCTGGGGGGACCACACACAACACATGACCAACAGAGCAAGCACGAGGCTCAAACAACTATACCCTATGCTCAACAGGTACAGCACACTGAACAGATGCGTGTCGAGGTCCATGCACATGACACTTATCCGACCCCTGATGACGTACGAAGCCCCTGTCTGGGGATACGCTGCGCCCATACGCCTACGACGTCTACAGCTCATACAAAACAAAGTACTCAAAATCATAAGCAATGCTCCACGACACACGCATCGCGGACCTTCACCGGGAAGGTGACACTCTCACGGAGGTAATCCACAAACTCACCACAAGACTATACAGAAACTCCAGACATTCGCAGAACCTGTTCATTCTGAATCTGGGGAACTACGACCACAACCATAGATGGAAACATAACAGACCAAAAAACGTATTTGCAAGGACCTAACATCTACGGCCAAGCACACGCAAACACAACGGTACAGGTGAGCCCCTGTTAATCAGCCACCTTCACTGGATATCCAGTTGGAACAGACGTGCCGAAAAACTGGCACCACTCAGGGAAGCCGTACCGTACACTACATGCAGACAAGCTATACCCCCCCTCGCCCCCCCCCCCCCACACACAGTTAGATGATCTATGGCCGATCTCTCACTACTGTATAACGATCTTGATTGTTCCAGGAATGCAGCGGCTGCAGAAAACCGGGATACATCGCCATCGCCTGCCACGGTAATGATGCATGATACCCACACTAAAAAACCCAACCTTGCATGAACTATCGCAGCTAGTAAGCCACTACTGCTCTTACTACCCATCCCACTGTCGCAGAGGTTTTTTTTCCCTCGGCACTTTTTTCCCTCTGCTCTTCAAATCGCTACCCTCATTCGCATTTCGTCCACAATCTATCACCTGATGGACCGTGTTAATGCGTAGTCTTACCCAGACGCACGGATAACATCATAGCCCAGCATCCTGTGATCCACCTATTAGACAACTAACATGTTGACGGAGGTGACAGTAGAACTTTTGGTTTTGTCACAACGTTGGTGAGGGCGTGGAGGGGCCCCATCTCTCAGAACGCGGAGAACAATACAGTCGTTATCGTAATGCGGAAACGGAGCGATTTATCTGATGTCCAAAATGGCAAGATCATTGGCTTTCGGGTCGAGGGTGGCAGCATTTCCGAAATGGCTAAGTTTATAAACTGTTCGCGTGCTACCGTGACTAAAATTTACCATGCATGGAAAAATGGCGCTATCTAAAACCGGCGCAGAGGCAACGGTGGGGCACCGCAGTCCATAGATGACTGGGGTGAATGACAGCTGCGGAGATTTCTATGGTTGAACAGACGTCCAAATATTGAGCAACTGTCCGCCCAGATGAACCAAGGGCCTACCAACAGAGTCTGCTCAAAGACCGTTCAGAGAACTTTGCAGTGTATGGATGTCCACAGCAGGTACCAGGTTCTTGCTGCCGTGCTGCCTTCATCGGCAACGAAGGCTAGAATTTGCAGGCCACTACCGCAAATCTACGTCCACCGAGAGGCGACAAATGGGTTTTTCAGACAAGTCACGTTCTGTTATCCATCCGAAAGATAGCTTTAGGCGTGTACAACCTTACAACACTTGTTGGAAGGGTCCAGGCCGGAGGAGGGAGCCCTATGGTCTGCGGACCGTTTTCGTGGCATTTCCTAGGTGATCTCGTCGTTCTGGAAGACACAATGGATCAACACAAGTATGCATCTATTCTTAGGGACAATGTCCACCCCTACATGCAGTCTACGTTTCCTCGAAGCAATGGCATCTACCATAAGGACAATGCGAGAGGTCACACAACTCGCAGTGTGGTTCGAAGAGCATTAGGCTGAGTTTATCGTACTCCCATAGCCACCATACGCCCGGGATTTAAACCCATTCGATTGGGCTGTACGCGCCATGGATCCTCACCCGAGAAAGGTAGCGCAGATGGCCAAGGCAACAGAGTCGGCATGCCTCTACAGCCCTGTCGGTACCTCCCAAACCACATTGCCTTTTCCTGCACCTCTAGCAGCGGTCCACACTGCAAAAGGTGTTTAAACAGGTTTTTGACAGGTGGTCACATTAATGTGGCTGGACAATGTACATCTCACTCTGCCCCCCTCAGCCCTTAATTACTCTGCTTTGTCAGAGATAAGTCATAAGCCACAAATCGTACCAATTGCTTGCAGAAACACACGTCCCCTTACTCCAAAAAAGTTTCGATACTGGATTAATAAAACATAGAGAAACGATAAAGTAATGGTTTTAATACTTCAGGTGTTCTACACAATCTCCCAGTACTTGAGTACAATGCATATAACGTTGGCTTCATGTCGGTTAGTCGGTTATGTCATTAAGGTGTTGATCCTTCATGCAAATTTCTGCACTTTGTCATTTTGTGGTAGGTTCGAATTAATAGCACCAAGTCTCGTCACCCGTAATAATTTTTTCCGTAAAGTAATTGTTTGCTGTTGGCATGCATGCATCTTTGTTTTCGTTAGGAAGTCAGAGTGTGCTGGACAAACTTCGTGCACACTTTTCTCTTTTTCGTGAACATTCGGAAGAACGTTTTACCATCATACATGGTGCGCCATTTGAACCATCATGATAGTTGCAAGTATGTAGTACTTTTGTCTGACCGTTCATGACAGGACAAGCACTAGAAATTGTAAGACATCTTGGTCTTCTGACCTTCACTGCTTACATATTCCGCCCTCAAAATCATATTCTGCACATCAAGACGCTTCATTCGAATCCAAACTCTATAAGATAAAGTCAATGTTGTATGAACTCATGTAAACGATATGAAAATAACTAGTAAACCACAAGTGCGCACCGAGATTGAAATACTCGAGGCTGGTGTACACACACACACACACACATTCAAGATACGATGGTCGCAGGGGCTTTTAGTTCGGGAGAGGCAAACTGCACGCAGGGGGGCCGGTCCCTTCAGAGGACGAGTTAACCTATCTACGTCGGCCGGCGACCGCCCGTAGAGCAGACAGCGTTTGCCCGAATGAAAGGCAGAACAACCCCGTGTTCGGCTTAAAAGCAAATTCCGCTACATTGTGTGGGAGCGCCCAGCCTACGCATTCTGGACAAACATAGCACTCAGTTTCAGAGGTTTTCACAGGGAGACAGCAAACGCCAAACGCCAAAGCTACAAGTTTCCAGATTGGTCGCCTCAAACGAAACGTCATTCTCCCATTTTAGAAGAGCAATGCTGATTGGCAGACGATATTCATGATGCCTTAAGCTGAAGGAGTAATGGAAGAGACTGAAAGATATACCCCTTCACGTCTGGCGTGGAGGGGGCCGTTCCGTTGTCGCTCTTGGAGCGAAAACACATAATGAGAGGATGTGTGCTCGTACGTGTACTCAAAGAGCGAGGAACAAGTCCCTCCTCAGTGCTTCACTGCGAGAGCAGCTCTGTCGAAAGCGAATCAGAGTGCGACTCTATATTGAGTCCTTGCGATTAAAGGTTGTTCACTGTGTTGGCCGCCACACTTATCGTACGGTGTGAATTGACAGAGTTATAGTTAAACGCCTGTGGGCGAATTTTTGAATGGCATCGCAGTGGACTTACCTGACTGGTGTACCACGCCAGTAGTTAGACAAGGGAGGAATAGGAGTCCTTGACTTCATCAAGGTGTAGGGAGAGTTTGATTGGCGAAGGTCAATCCAGATAGAACGAGAGTTATCTTATTTGTCAGCAGCGAGCGGTGCAGACAGCAGTCATCGCAGCTTACAGTATTGTGCGCTACAGCTATTGCGAGCCCCATATTTCCTCCACAACAGTACACTTCACTGCATTTCACGCACGACAGCCTCGACCGTACCTACCAACATTCTAATGGATAATTATTCAAGTTGAGTAGGTGCGGCTCTCAGCCATTCTGCCAAGTCAATAACAATCGTAAACTTTGTGTAGAAATTTCATTAGCGAATCCTATCCTTAAGAGGTAATTTCACATTCCAAAAAGAACCCGGAAATAACTTGTTCAGTTCATAACTAAAAGTGCCATTGTGATTTCTCAGAATTTTTGCAAAATAAATAATAATTTTCGTTAGTTTCATGTTTTTCTTACACTAACTGGCACTACTCCAGTACCCAAGTATTCCACTAGTTACGTAAGAAATTTTGTGAATTTTTGTGTCATTTCCTTACAGCGGACGACTCCATAAGATATTTATTGCTGACAGTTTTTCAGGCATTTCTTTTTAGAACGTTAGGAGCGTCTGTCTGACTTCTGTAGTAGTATAGGGGTGGAAATTGAATCTTGCAGGAGCCACAGGGTAAAGGGTACATCTCAGATTAATCCGTTGCACGGAATAACAGAACAGCACCCACACGCTCACAAAATGTAATCCCTGCACGATGGAGCCAATTTTTGCAGCTGCTGCCATTACGTGAGCGGTTAGACCAAGGTATTACATATTTACTTGTGAGTCAAACGGTGCACCATGAATGATAAGCAAAAATAAAGTGTAAATCAATGTGAAACACTCGATAGGTTCCTCCTTGTGGTTTGTGACACAACACTGTTGACAAATTGCGATTTCAAGTCCACCACGTAACACTGCCTGCTCACAACAGACTGGACGGATACACATCTGTTGTTTACAGTTGTTAATACGAGCTGCCGCTGTAGTTATTGCACTGAGGTTGCTTATACGCCAGGATTAAAATTAGCCTCAGATCGTCTTCGACGGACGGAGTATTGGAGCTAACTACTAGAGGCAAGTGCAGACTGTTCTTGTTTTTGTAACTATACTACCGGTCATTAAAATTGCTACACCACGAAGATGACGTGCTACAGACGCGAAATTTAACCGACAGGAAGAAGATGCTGTGATATGCAATTTATTAGCTTGTCAGAGCACTCACACAAGGCTGGCGCCGGTGGCGACACCTACAACGTGCTGATATGAGGAAAGTTTCGAACCGATTTCTCATACACAAACAGCACTGGAACGGCGTTGTCTGGTGAAACTTTGTTGTGATGCCTCGCGTAAGGAGGAGAAATGCGTACCATCACGATTCCGACTTTGATAAAGGTCGGATTGTAGCCTGTCGTGATTGCGGTTTATCGTATAGCGACATTGCTGCTCGCGTTGGTCGAGATCCTATGACTGTTAGCAGAATATGGAATCGGTGGGTTCAGGATGGCTCTGAGCACTATGGGACTTAACATCTATGGTTATCAGTCCCCTAGAACTTAGAACTACTTAAACCTAACTAACCTAAGGACATCACACAACACCCAGTCATCACTGGCGGGTTCAGAAGGGTAATAGGGAACGCCGTGCTGATCCCAACGGCCCCGTATCACAAGCAGTCGAGATGTCAGGCATCTTATCCGCATGGCTGTAACGGATCGTACAGCCACGTCTCGATCCCTGAGTCAACAGATAGGGACGTTTGCAAGACAACAACCATCTGCACGAACAGTTCGACGACGTTTGGAGCAGCATGGACTATCAGCTCGGAGACCATGGCTGCGGTACCCTTGACGCTGCATCACAGACAGGAGCGCCTGTGATGGTGTACTCAACGACGAACCTGGGTGCACCAATGGCAAAACGTCATTTTTTCGGATGAATCCAGGTTCTGTTTACAGCATCTTGATGGTCGCATCCGTGTTTGACGACATCGCGGTGAACGCACATTGGAAGCGTGTATTCGTCATCGCCATACTAGCGTATCACCCGGTGTGATAGTACGGGATGCCATTGGTTACACGTCTCGGTCACCTCTTGTTCGCATTGACGGCACTTTGAATAGTGGACGTTACATTTCAGCTTCACGAACAGTATAAAGCTCTACTGTGTCTCCAACCATGTCAAAAATAGTTATTAAATTTAATTACGGCCGAAGATATCTCAATATTCTTTTAAACGGGTAAAATTGTTCCGTACCCGAAAGCAGCTTGAAATTTATCACAACGCACCTCGAAAAGTATTGACCTTACTGACACACGGTTTGTTTTTTGTTGATTATCAAACTAACGCACCCATCAACGGATCTTTCCAAAGTTGCGCATCGCATTGCGTTTTATGTGTACAAGCTTCGGAAGATAGACTTTTTTTATATTTCTGTCAGTTTTAGCTCGTAACAACAAGTTACTTCTCTCCTACATCGAAATGCACATGAATCTTAAACGTTGCACGCATGCCCTACTGCGATAGTTCACAAGTAACTTGTAGGCGGAAATGCAAACGCAGTGGGAGCCGGCAGTGACTGGCAGCCTAGCCTGGTCGCAATCAGACGCCATCTAGTTTACACCGAGGTGACAAAAGTCGTGAGATACGTTCTAATATCGTCTCTGACCTCCTTTTGCCCGGAGTAGTGCAGCAAATCGGCGTGGCACGAGCAAGTCGCGCCGGCCGATGTGGCCGAGCGCTTCAGTCTGGGACCGCGCGACCGCAGGTTCGAATCCTGCCTCGGGCATGGATGTGTGTGATGTCCTTAGATTAGTTAGGTTTAAGTAGTTCTAAGTTTCTAGGGGACTGATGACCTCTGATGTTAAGTCCCATAGTGCTCAGAGGCACGAGCAAGTCGCTGGCAGGCCTCTTAAGTAAATATTGAGCCATGCTGTCTCTACGGGGCAGGTATATCCGTCCATAACTGAGAAAGTGTTGTTGGTGCAAGATGTTTTGCACTCTCTGAACTCTCGATTATGTTCCATAAATGTCCGATTGGATTCATCTGGGTGGCCAAATCATTCGCTCGAATTGTCCAGAATGTTTTTCAAACCATTAGCGAACAATTCTGGCCCAGTGACAAGGCGCACTGTCAGCCACAAAAATTCCACAGTTGTTTGGGAACATAAGGCCCACGAATGGATGTAAGTGGTCTCCAAGCAGTCAAATATAACATTTCCAGTCAATGATCGATTCATTCCATGTAAAAACACAGCCTACACCATTATGGGGTCACCACCATCTTACACAGCGCCTTTTTGACAACTTGGGTCCGTGGCTTCGTGGGGGTCTGCGCCACCATAAGTTCTTACCAGCAGAAATCGAGACTCGTATGATGAGGCCACGGTTTTCCAGTCGTCTAGCGTCCGACCGATATGGTCACGAGCCCACGAGTGACGATGCAGGTGAAATCGTGCTGTTACATCATCTGCTCCATCGACCGTCAAATTGCGCCGCACTGTCCTAACGCACACGTTTGTCATACGTCCAACATTGATTTCTGCGGTTATTTCACGCAATGTTGCTTGTCTGTTAGCCCTGACATCTCTACACAAACGCCACTACTCTCTGTCGTTAAGCGAAGGCAGTCGGCAACGACGTTGTCTGTGGTGGGAGGTAATGCCTGAGAGGTGGTATTCTCGGCACACTCTTGACACAGTGGATCTCGGAATACTGAATTCCCTAACGATTTCCGAAATGGAATGTCCATGCTTTTAGATCCATCTACCATTCCGCGTTAAGACTCTGTTAATTCCCGTCGTGCGGCCGTAATCACGTCGGAAACCTTTACACACGAATCACCTGCCCAGCCCATTACATTCGATATCTGTAATGAGGGTGGCTGCCCAACCCCATGACATCTGGACATGGTTTCACCTTGGTCTCACCACGTGTTGAAGACACACACTGCAGCACTCCTCAAACACCCCACAAGTCGTGACTAGTAGGATAAGGGCGCCGTGAGCCCATTTTTTATATCGAATTGATATGCTTAATTACATTTATCAATTCATTACTTCCCCCACCATGCCCACCCCCAGATGACATCATGTGTTTTCTCCAGCCTGCTCGTGGGTTTGTGGACCATCCTCTCCCCTCACCCCTCCCTTGCCCCACCTACCCTATTGGCGGGAATTTCCAATTTTGGTGGGAATTTCTTTGTCCCAGGGGTGTGCTGACGTTCCACCCCATCCCCACCCTGGAATTGGTGGGAAATTAAAAATAGCAGTGCCCTTTCCAGGAATCGAACCCTGGTCCTTCTAGACACAAAGCCCAAGTGCATACCCCAACACATAGAAACTGCCCAGATGCAAGAGAGGAGGTTAGGTTAGCGTACTTAATTTATTTTGTTTGGGAAACTGAAATAAAGACCGGTCTTGATTATGTAATTATAATCATATAGATTGGATCTAATTCCACAACTATGTGGATAGTGTTACAAAAGGATTGCCTAAGATCACAAAACAGCTCAAAAATTGACGATACCATACAACTGATGTTATCTGCTATGAAAATATTTCACAATACCAATGAAAACTGCTGGCACACGCACTCAGACTCTACCCTTCAAGTACAAGCTGGTGGGAAAAGGGCTTGGATGTAAGGCATTATCTTTATTTTTTCGTGGGAAATATATTCAACTGGCGAGATGCTGGTGTTGGTGAGAAGTTTAGTAAGTGTATTACCTGTAAGGATACAGCGAGAACTGTATTTATCACTGTTTGGTCAGAGTTTGCTACAGGTGCCTGCTCAACAAGCACCTTGCAGCCCAGGTAATCAAAGCCAATATACGCTACTGCAACTGATCGAAAATGCATCACTGTTCTGATTACACATCGAAGTTGTCACGAAAAAAAAAAAAAAAACCAGCACTCGTAATCAATGGGTAATACTGCAACACATGTACTAGGGATAGTTGTCGTCCCAAACGATTGCAGAGGGGGCGGTAGTTTAACATGTGCTCTCCTCAATGGGCACTAACAAACCAACCAACATGGAGGCAATCTTACCTCCACTCCAACCCTCCCTCTCTCACCGTAGGTAAGGATAGAGGCCTGTTCTATCTTGCCGCTGGTGGTCCACAAAGGTAGCCTTCTGATGGCATTGATACTCTGCCTCCAGTCTGCAGAAATCAGTCACAGGCAAACAAAAGATGAGAAGACTCTTCCTGCAGTCTGTTAAATGTATTTCTCGGAAAGACTAGACCCCCTGGAACAACAACAAAATTTCAGAGAACTCTCCAGATCGCTTTTTCGTACGATCGCTGTTTAGAGAACAGGCAGACTCAAAAATATGTGTGAAAAATCTTATGGGACTTAACTGCTAAGGTCATCAGTCCCTAAGCTTACACACTACTTAACCTAAATTATCCTAAGGACAAAACACACACACCCATGCCCGAGGGAGGACTCGAACCTCCGCCGGGACCAGCCGCACAGTCGATGACTGCAGCCCCCCCCCCCCCCCCCCCCCCCCCAGACCGCTCGCCTAATCCCGCGCGGGGTATGGAGTTAAAAAGAATGGGATGCTATGGTCGAGCAGCTCCTCATAAGCCACACATTTCTCTCTAAGCGAGGCTTGAGGTGGAGTAATGAGTGATGCCACTGGGCGTTGGATGGCTGGAAAAGAGTGATGTGGAGCGATCAGCCGCGTCATAACACGTGGCAATCGCACGGAAGGCTTTGGATTTGGTCAGTTCCTGCAGAACGTTACCTGCCATCACGTGTTGTGACAACAGTAAAGTATGGAGGCGATAATGTTACGGTATGTGGGTATTCTTCTTAGTTGCGATGTGTCGCCCTTGTGCGCTTACGGAGAGGTTTACTATCTTTTGGTTCAAAAAAGCGATTTTTTTAAAAATTGCATTTTTGGATCCATAAAAGTGTTTAGAATCCACCCCTGAAACGGTTTTTCCGAATACGGAACGGAAATGTTTGTTATTCGCGGTAGAACAAAAAAATTCACCTGCCTGAAATCGGCCTTTTTCAGGCACCAGTTTTTTTCTTTCGGAGGACGAGTTATTGTACCGGTGCTTGAGAGGGAACACACAAAATTCAAATGAAAGTTTGAACGCGTGTGTTTGGAAGTTAGCCCCCAAGCATTTGCATTCTGGTGAGAAGACTGCGGAGATTGCGACTTTCCTGGCAGTGAGCAGCTTTAGCGAAGGGTATTCAGCATTCTGAAGACCATGACAACGATGGACCTCACATTGGGACTCTATTCGACGCAGATCGCCAAGCATTCGGAAGACCACTTGATTCAAGCGCCCGAAAACCGCTTGTCACCGGCCGTACGAGCGGCTCTGCAGCAGCGCAGGATGGCCCAGATCGAGCAGAATGCCCTCTATGAGGAAGAGGAAGAACTAGTTTATGGATCCGGAATAGAAGATTGAATATACGTTGCACAATACTGCATTTATATGTAGTCAAAACTTCAAACGCGTTTTTCTCGAAAGGACTTTTTTTATCGCGCGCGGTATGGTAACTTCAAATCTACTGAACCGATTGGCATGATCCTTTGTTTCCGATGAAGCTAACTAAATTTTCTAGGGGTTGTACCACTTTTATTCCGATCCATCATCTATAAATATTTTTACTTGGCCGACAAAGTCGAAAAATCGATGAAAAAAACCCTATTTTTTTCAAATGGCCGCCATTTTGTTTCCTATGGTCCAAATAACTTAAGCGAGGTACAACTCCTAAAGAATCATATATACTTCGATAACGTCAACTCAATTTTGATTTCAGAAGAACCGGGTGACCTGTGACATACCGCGCGTGGAGGTCTACATCGAAATTTTGTTTAGTTCCGACGACACTTCCGCCTTTGCTCTTCGACATTTCCGGTAGAAAGAATTCCAATTTGTAGAGGAAATAACAATAAACATTTTGACCAAATTTGACATTGATATCTATAACACACCCCGAGAAAAAAATTCTCAAAGAACATGCTTTTTTCGGTCTAAAGATTGTAAACCTCCCCTTAAGAAAACGCTAATTGCGAAAGGGTATGAACACATTTTACAGGATTTTGTACTATGTACAGTTGAGGAACACTCGGAGACGATGATTATTTACATCAGCATGACAACGCACCCTGCCATAAAGCATCTGTGAGGCAATTTCTTGTGGACGGTAACATACCTCAAATGGATCATCCTGCCCACAGTCTCCATCTGAACCCCTGGAACACCTTTTGGATGAGTTAAAATGTCGACTTCGTTCCAGACCCCAGCATCTAAGCTTCTCCAGTTGTGGCTCTTGAGAGAGAATGTGCTGCCATTCATTCGCAGACATTCAGACACGGCGCTGACAGTGTCCCCGTCTCCAGCAAAGTTTAAGCCGTCATAAAGGCACCCCATATTAATGTCCACTAATAGGTGTCCGGGTACCTTTGATCAGATTGTTGATATAAAGAAGTAGAGAGAGAGAGAGAGAGAGAGAGAGAGAGAGAGAGAGAGAGAGAGAGAGGATATTTATTTTTTATTATCTATTACGCCTGCCTTTAGTTCTGTTATCTATATTAACGTAGTAGTTTCTGTTTACGAGATTTTTGGAACTTGTTACATGATATAATTGATTCCAGTGTTGTGTCACGGTATTGTAATAATTATGGAAGTAAAATGATATGAAAATAGTAATAATGATTAAGTAATAGTAAATATCGTATTAATGGTGCTATCATTTGAGATAATATCCACGGCCATTCCTATTGACGTTTAAAAACCCCTGAAACGCCGTAGATGACGCTGAGACGAATAATCTGATACATGTGGTCGCAAATGTCGAGAAATACCCCAAAAGCGGACGACCAACGTTTGACAGATGACGTCTTCAGACGACATACTTCAATAGTGCGGCCCCATGTGTCTTAGCGTCATCTATGTCGCTCCGGGGTTTTTCAAACGTTGAGAAGAAGTACCCTGTATGTGTAAGTAATGGCAATAAACTAAGCAAAGGAAAATTTAAAAAAAATGAATACTAAATTTAACAGTAAGGGATAAAATATGGTTTCTGAAATGGCGTCAGAGCGCGCTACTGTTCACTCTCTGCTGTAAGCATCAGTTTTTTTGTTAAAAAACTGTCTCGGAAAGGCATTGGGAGCTTTTTGTATAGATGGACCCCTTGGTATCGAGTGGCTGTTTCTCTGATGCGGAATTTTGGTTTCTATGTCAACTTTACGATTTCTACGTAACGAAAGATGGCATTTTAAGAGTAGGTACGTAGTTTTCTGTGCGTCTATAGTTTATTTGCTTGAAATTCTTCTGGCTGTATTGTGGCCACATCTTATAAAATATTCAACCTACTAGTTAGACTGCTAAATGGTAATTTGTGGCCCCCTACTAATCAGCGACAAGCTTCTGGGAGTCGCGTGTGTCTGCGGAGAATGGACGGTAGTTGTGCATGCGCTAGTGCTGATCTGTTGTGCTACTCCACCGAACACAGCGGTCATGCTCACCCATATGGATGTTAAAAGCCCTCCCGGTTTCTCCAATGTAGACGGCGCCACACTCACAACTTACTGTGAGGTCATGAAGGTTCAAATGTGTGTGAAATCTTATGGGACTTAACTGCTAAGGTCATCAGTCCCTAAGCTTACACACTATTTAACCTAAATTATCCTAAGGACAAACACACACACCCATGCCGGAGGGAGGACTCGAACCTTCACCGGGACCAGCCGCACAGTCCATGACTGCAGCGCCCCAGACCGCTCGGCTAATCCCGCGCGGCGACGAAGGTCATGGGATACCTTTTAATATCGTGTCGGAGCGCCTTTTGCCCGGTGTAGTGCAGCAGTTTTATGCGGCATGGTCTCAATAAGTGGTTGGAACTCCCATGCAGAAATATTGAGCCATGCTGCCTCTATAGCTGCCATAGCTGCGTAAGTGTTGCCGGTACAGGATTTTGTGCACGAACTGCCCTTTCGATTATGTCCCGCAAATGTTCGGTGGGATTCATGTTGGCGATCTGGTGGCCAAATAATTCGCTTGAATTGTCACGAACACTTATGGCCCAGTGACATGGAGCATTGTCATTCATGAAAGTTCTATCGCTGTTTGGGAACATGCAGTCCACAAATGGGTGCAAATGGTCTCCAAGTTCCTGAACATAAGACTTTCCAGTCTGTGATCGGTTCAGATGCACTAAAGGACCCAGCCCATGAAATGTAAACATAGCTCACACCATTATCGAGCCTCTACCAATTTGCACAATGCCTTGTTGACAAATTGGGTCCTTAGCTTCGTGGGGTCTGCGCCACTCAAATCCTACGATCAGTTGTTACCAACTGAAATAAGAACTTATCTGACCAAGCCGCGGCTTTCCAGTTGCCTAGGGTCCAGGAGAGGCGCTGTAGGCGATGTCGCGCTCTGAGGAAAGGCACTCACGTCGGACGTCTGCCGTCCTAGCCCATTAAGGCCAAATTTTGTGGCACGGTCCTAATAGAAATGTTCGTCGCACGCCCCACATTGATTTCGGCGGCTGTTTCACGCAGTGTTGCTTGTCTGATAGCACTGACAACTTTGCGCAAACGCCGCTGCTCTCGTTCGTTAAGTGACTGCCATCGGCCACTGCATTGTCTGTGGTGAGAACTAATGCCTGAAATTTGGTATTCCCGGCACGCTCTTGACGCTGTGGATCTCGGAATATTGAATTCCCTAACGATTTCCTAAATGAAATATTCCATGCGTTAGAAGTCTGTTAGTTGCCGTCCCGCAGCAATAATCACGTTGGAAACCTCTTCACATGAATAATCTGATACAAATGACAGCTCCGCCTTTTATACCTAATGTACGCGATCCACAGCCATCTGTATATGTGCATATCGCTATGCCACGATTTTTGTCACCTAACTGTATCTCGTATACACCTCCGGCGTTGAAAGTTTTTATTTCGTCCTTAGTGGACCCTACCAAATACTGTATCCTGCGGCCACTCTGGAATATTAGTTCAGTGCCGCCTCGGCGAGCACCATGCCTACTTGACCAACAACGACCTTGATGTTAAGGTAAGGTAAGTGCCCACCGAGAGCTGTTCACTTATTTAATTTTCTGCATCTGGCTTCCTGTTGAGCTTTTTCACTCTTCTTAATGTTTTAATGTCGTGTGATAGGTGTCATGCACCTCTTTCAGTTTTCGTTTGTTTGTTTTTATTGCTTATGCATTGGGCTCGGGTGGTCAGCTTGTACAGAACGGAGCACTTCTCAGCCGGTTGAAGGTGTGATTCACCGTGTTGGTAACGGTTGATGTGAATAGGTTACCAATGTATCAAGTGTCCCAGTTTTCAGTTGGGCGTTCCGTAGACCTTAAAATCCAGTATCGGAATCGCATCGTTACTTTCCTGATCTAGCATGAATTGGATGCTATTAGGCAGACTGTAAATATGCTGATGGAACTATGCAGCTCTGCTTTTCCATGCGAAAATAATGTCGAATTTCTCGTCTACGCATCAAGGTCAAGAGCATGATGGGAACTGACGACAGTTTGCTCAGATGCTTGCATGAAGATGTCTGTTGTCATAGGGGAGATGGGAAGGGAATCTCATTGCACTCCGTCTGTTTGTTCATAATATTTAACACGCGACGTAAAATTGTTTGAAGACAAACACGCCCAAAATGTCGATTTTTTGCTGTTTCAGCATTTTAAGTATTTCATAAGACGACGCAGTAGTACACCCAGAACCATTTAAATGACATTGACACCGGCGGCGGAAACCTATATATTTATATAGTTAATTTATGTCCAAACAGTAGTGGTGGATTCGAAGGAGGAATCAACTGGCCATTTCCTCCTGCTCAACTGAGTTTTTACACCGTAGCAAAGATATCGTTACCACATGCTGCCAGTCGATCGCCTTATCATTTCCTATTGGCACAAGAGAGGTTCGATTGCCAAAACCCAAAATATTGGGCCGTAAATCGATTCCTGTTGGCACACCTTAGTTCTTCTTTTGATTACTTTCTGTAAACTGCTCTCCATTCCACAACTCTGTCCCTACAGTGATCGGTACGTAGTATAGACACTGCGGTACCTGTAGTTCTCACATCCAGGCCAACACAAAGCACTATAAATTGTCGAATGCTGCTACAGTGACAATATTGCAAATGTGTACGTTTTGTTACACGTGTGTGTTGTTTCGATCACTTTGTCAAATGCATCTCCAACATATTTTCCTTTCCTAAAATAAAATGGGCTTGAGAACTTGCTGGCTTGTGTGAGAATCGTGTGTGTAGGTATTGAGGTCATTGTAAATCAAGAGAAGTCTATCAAGAAGTTACAGAAGTCTATCAAGAGTTGTACGAGTATACTGCTACTATTGACAGACCACTCGAGGAATAAAAGGTAGCCCTGAACGACGCATAGGAAGCACTGAAATCAAACACTGCTGAAGTTAAAAACGCACTTAAACAAATAGCAGTCGAAAAAGCCCCTGGGGAGGATATGATAACGATGATAACAAATGAAATGCTGAAATTAGCTGGAAGTAACTTGGAGGAAGTTTTGAGGATACTAATCAACAAATGTATCAGTCCTGCAGGAATAGCAGAAAAGTGGAAAAATGGTGAAGCCGTTCTACTCTCCAAAAAGGACGATAAGGGACAAATTGGAGAAGTATGCCCGGTTACTTTGTTCTCATATCTTTAGAAACTCTTGACTAAAATTGTAACAAGCTGCCTCACAAGAGAACTGGATTAATATCAACCTGTTGAGCAAGCGTAATTTCGGGGAGGTTTTAAGACTATGAATCACTTCCAGACTATTCGCCTTCTTTCTCAGGTACTGAGTATAACATCAGGTTTCACCTGGCCTTTGTAGATTACCTAAAAGCTTTCGACTTCATCAAGATTTGGGCAATCTGAAAGCACTTGAAAAAGCCCGGATAAATTCAACATATATAAAGCTCCAGAATAACATAGATGAAGAGGCAACAAAAACAGAGTGGATGAAGGCCTCATAACCCGTAATATCGCAATCGGCAAAGATGTTGGTCAAGGCGACACCACCGCTCCGGAACTGTTCACCCTTGCACTGGAAGATTTACTCAAATCATTATACTGGAATAACAAAGGAATAAAAACTATTGGCTCCCATCTGACTCATCTGCATTTTGCCGATGGTGTTGTGATCATAAGTGAAGATTTGGAATAACTAAACGGTGTGATTCGAGACGTTGCCTCTGAAAAGACTGTCTTGGAAATGGACACCAATAAAATAAAAATGCTACATCCAGACAGCCAGCCACTTAAGTCTACAGAAGTTGTTTGTGAGTACGTGTAACTTGGCCACAAAATTAAACTAGGGAAAAACAATCGCATCAAAATGCGGAAAGTCCTCGCAGAATAAGATTGAGCTGGGCAGCATTCCAGAAACTACGAGTGATTCTGACCAATAAGAATGTCCTAAATAACCTGAAGACTAAGGTCTGTAACATGTGTGCTACCAGACTACTACGGTCTGGAAACTACGACTTTAAGGCAAGAGCTCGTAAAATAAAGCGCACAGACGGGCCATTGAGCGACAGATGCTAGGAATCAGTCTCAGGGATAGGATGCGATCAGAGGACATTAGAGGAAGAACAAAGGTAACAGACGTCTTGCAGAGAATTGCAAGACTGAATCGCAATGGACTGGATACGTAGCTTGATAGTATCACAGCATGTGGATCCCTGCCGGCCGCGGTGGCCGTGCGGTTCTGGCGCTGCAGTCCGGAACCGCGAGGCTGCTACGGACGCAGGTTCGAATCCTGCCTCGGGCATGGGTGTGTGTGATGTCCTTAGGTTAGTTAGGTTTAAGTAGTTCTAAGTTCTAGGGGACTTATGACCTAAGATGTTGAGTCCCATAGTGCTCAGAGCCATTTGAACCATTTTTTTGTGGATCCCTAGAAGTGTTTACTGAAGACCGTGGTGCCACAAGAGAGGCGTTGGAAGACCCGAAAAGACGCTTGTTGAAGTGAAGCTGGTAGCTGGAACGCGATGATACTGTTGTTGTTGTTGTGGTCTACTATCCTGAGACTGGTTTGATGCAGCTCTCCATGCTATCCTGTGCAAGCTTCTTCATCCCCCAGTACCTACTGCAACCTGCATCCTTCTGAATTTGCTTAGTGTATTCATCTCTTGGTCTCCCTCTACGATTTTTACCCTCCACACTGCCCTCCAATACAAAATTGGTGATCCCTTGATGCCTCAACACATGTCATACCAACCGATCCCTTCTTCTGGTTAAGTTGCGCCACAAACTTCTCTTCTCCCCAATCCTATTCAATACTTCTTCATTAGTTATGTGATCTACCCTTCTAATCTTCAGCATTCTTCTGTAGCACCACATTTCAAAAGCTTCTATTCTCTTCTAGTCCAAACTAGTTATCGTCCATGGTTCACTTCCATACATGGCTACACTCCATACAAATACTTTCAGAAATGACTTCCTGACACTTAAATCTATACTCGATGTTAACAAATTTCTCTTCTTCAGCAACGCTTTCCTTGCCATTGCCAGTCTACATTTTATATCCTCTCTACTTCGACCATCATCAGTTATTTTGCTCCCCAAATAGCAAAATTCCTTTACTACTTTAAGTGTCTCATTTCCTAATTTAATTCCTTCAGCATCACCCGACTTAATTCGACTACATTCCATTATCCTCGTTTTGCTTTTGTTGATGTTCATCTTATACCCTCCTTTCAAGACACTATCCATTCCATTCAACTGCTCTTCCAAGTCCTTTGCTGTCTCTGACAGAATTACAATGTCATCGGCGAACCTCAAAGTTTTTATTTCTTCTCCGTGGATTTTAATGGTACTAGGTGCATCAAAATCTAAGACAATGGAAACATTTGGAAGAGGCCTATATCCAGTAGTAGACTGAAATATGTCGGGGGTACAAATCAAGTGTTTAATTTTTTTTCTTATTTTGGAACTGATAGAGAGAAGTAAGCGCTCTAAGTCGCAAGTGTGAAAGTTATGTTAACTTTCTACAGTGACTACCCAAGAATCTACGTCGTACTGTCCATAACTATACTCAGTGTAGCGTTTTATCCGCTGATGTTTAAGGGGGTATATTGCCAAAAATTTCTTTAAAAAATTTTAACAGCCATAATTAGTAAGGATGATATTTTAATTTTTGTATTTGCAAAGGAAAATAACTGCATATTTTTTAATTTTTGTATTTGCAAAGGAAAATAACTGCATATTACTGGAAAAATATAGTAAATGACTCAGTATTTCGCCAAAAATATATTTTTTTAAATTTTATAGTCTTTTGCAAAAGAACAATAACTCAAATTCTAATCATGCGATCAACCTGAATTTTTATTGTCGGGTTCTAAGAGGGTTATAAGCCTGCTGAACTACAACCATTAATTTACTTTTAAAGTTTTATTATTTACAAAGTTTTGAATTTTTCACAATCCAAATTAAACAATTTTGCTAACATGCAATAATATAAACAGAATTTAATGAAAGGATATTACATTTTTAGTTCCAATGAGATAGATACATATATAAAACTGAGAAAATAGAACTTAAAAGATTCATTTTGTATATTTCAGCATATAATAGGCTCATCTGTGCTTCAAAATCCTGCACATGGTATTCCTCATCCTCCAGGTTCCTCTTCTCCCACATTTTAATCTACCTGGGCTCTATTTACAGATCATGCAAAGCTCTGTCAGTTTTGTTCATCCCACTTTGATCGATAGCTTACAATGCTTTTGATTTAGACAATTCTGGACTTACGCCAAATCTCTACAGCACTTCGGTTCTGTCGGTTTTTTCACTTTGTACAAAAAACTGCTCGTAGACGCACGTTTTTAAATCATGAATCCCACAGAACGTACTTTGCGAGCATCTAATCCTAATTCTTTCCCATTATGTATTATCCTGTTATGAGAGTTCCTCAACAAATCAGGGTCTGCAAGTGACCTGAATGTGGCCTCAGGTAGTGGGCTCTAGTAGTAATCGCTTATGTTCCACTTTTTTATGTTGTATTTACATCAATCGTCTTTTGGACTCAGAGTATGCGTTGGTGTTTGGCCATTGGATATTCTGCGAAAATAAATTGCACATCTAGAATACGTCATTTCCTCTAAGTTGCTTTTATTTTTGCTAATAGCTCTCTCATGAAATAACTGAAGACCATCAATTTCTTTCAGAGTAAGCGTCGTTTTTCCTCCTAGTGATTTTTTCCATCCTCAAGCGCTTCACTTTTCATCTCTTCTAGGAAGCGACGAAGCCTTCCACGAAGTCTCTTTTGGATGTGGCCAACATATTCTAACTTCCCTATTACAGATTTAAAAGAAGATGAGTCGTCCTTCACCATTTATCAAACGTTTGAAAATGTGGGCGTGACTGCGAGTACAGTGTTAAAAATTTGGATATTTTAAAGGCATTTCTATTGCTGCAGTCAAAATACATATAAAATATAAATTGAACTCTATGCATTAAGAAAAAATATTTGTGAAAAATACCAGATCCACGATATCCCCCCTTAAGGCCTGGCCAGACAGAATGCGGCCTGGCCGTCCGGCCTGTGGCCTTGAACCGCAGCCGGCAGGCCGCACCGTTGCATCGCTCGTTACTGTACGGCGGCGGTCACACAGAGTGCGGCTCTGACGCACCGGCCGCCGCCGGGTTGTCACAGATTACAGATTCGCCGCAAGGCGGAGCGGCTGCTTGCCTCTGTTGGCGCACTCAACTGCTGTGCTATCGCACTGGAAGCAGCGGCGTGAGGCGGTTTTTGTCTTGCAGTTCGTAGTGCATGCATCATGGACACAGAAAGACTTATAGAGGAGGTGAGACAATACAACTTCTTGTATACTACACGCGATCCTGATTTGGAGGTAGAATACTTTTGCCCTCGATATACTCTTTATAGAAAGCTGAATTCTCAGAAATACTGTTGTCACTGTGACGTCCATAATTTCCAATAGCAACTACTGTAAACTCGTAGTATGAATCAACGATCGCCAGGAGAACCAGCGAAAAGAATTGTTTGTAACAGAAGAACTGGAATCCACTACCCTTCGGGCATTTTAACCTGATATCTTTCCGTCTATGCTTCCAAGGCAGTTCGGAAACCCCCAAAATTATAGAAATCCTTCTTCAGATTTCTTCCACATCACTGTTGTAGGAGTAGGTAAATACTTGGGTTGTGGAACAGTCCATATTGCCTGGCACACTTCTTTCACAATTTCTGAGACTGTTGAACGTCCTAACCGAAAAGAAAAAGCTATGGTCTGGTGACCGTCGCCTGTAGTCAAGTATCTGGAAAAGATTAAAATAAATTAGCCGATAAAACGAATAGACAAGTTAACGACCAAAGATATGTTTGTTTAAATTCAATGACAATGTTATGGATACAATGAAACAAAAGAATCTATTAAGTAGAAAGTTCTCTCTAGCGGGACATACGGAACTAGATGTTACTATCGTTTGCTGTATTCGTAAACACTGCAGATAAATTTATCACTCCACTCGTAACTACGTTGTGGGATAGCAATTTCTTCCGCCGAATCTTTCATATGATACAGCAAAACAAATGGAATAAATTATATGACTTCTGTTTGAAGTACAAAGAGGCCACAAATGGTAAAACTTACCTCAAACAAATGGCTAGTCTGTGACTTGGCTTTCTCCAGTTAGTTGTGCACTTCTGAGTGCTACCTTTTTATCAGGCGATGCAGTTCCACGAAACATTCTCGCAACATACGATAATATTTGAAGAACCTACCTTCGTCAGACTCACGATCAATGCACAGACGATCGCATTCTCCGAAGCTTTCTCTCTTGCTATTAATGTCGTGGACCCAACATCTCCTCTTCTTGGTGCCATTTCGTATCGCTAGTGCACTTAAAAAAAAATCGCACAAAGATAACGTGTCCCGCGTGAAGCTTCCAAATCGTCTAACGCCAAGCAAGCTTAATAATGGGGTTCGGCCCTTTCCACAGTGTAACAGCTGACGCATCGCCGGCCGCGGTGGTCTAGCGGCTCAGTCCGGACCCGCGCGACTACTACGGTCGCAGGTTCGAATCCTGCCTCGGCCATGGATGTGTGTGATGTCCTTAGGTTAGTTAGGTTTAAGTAGTTATAAGTTCTAGGGGACTGATGACCACAGATGTTAAGTCCCATAGTGCTCAGAGCCATTTGAACCATTTTTGAGCTGACGCATCAAGAGTGGCTGCGGCCGGCCGGCCGTGGCCTGTGTGGCGTCCCTGGCCGCTGACTGGCCCGGGCTCCCGCTGCGCCGTCCGTCTCAGCGGCAGGCCGCATTCTGTCTGTCCAGGCCTTTAACAAGAGATGGGCTAGCTGCACCGAGCTACCGGCCGGAGTGGACGAGCGGTTCTAGGCGCTATTCTGGAACCGTGCGACCGCTACGGTCGCAGGTTCGAATCCTGCCTCGGGCATGAATGTGTGTGATGTTCTTAGGTTAGTTAGAGTTATGTTTCAGTAGTTCTAAGTTCTAGGGGACTGATGACCTCAGAAGTAATTTTTTTTTCCACCGAGCTCTGGAGGTGCTGGGAACGATGGTTCTATGCGAATGGTCTCCAATTTACAGGATATCTGGGTAAAAATGTCATGTGAAAGTATTGTCTGAAAAGTATCTTCAACAGCTAGTTTGACAACATACCTGAGACATTCATAAATATTCTGGCAACTTCGTAGCCTGACATCGTAAGTGCAGCAGTGCAGATGTGGGACTTGGCGATCTCGAAGCTGTCGTTGCACAAATCATTACTGGGATTGAAATACTGGTAAAGAGGGGAAAACATTTTGCTCTGGAGTACTGTCGAAGGAGAAACGGACTTATCCACGTACAAGGAAAACTCCCCATTTGAAGTCATTTAGACTATTTTTTCGACCGTGACTGTCTCAAAAAATATGTAAAAGTTTTTTTTCCAACTACCGCTACCACTCACAAAAATTGTTGACAAATGTATTACTTATCCATTGTGCGACATGTTTCGAGGGAATACCTCACCATCAGGCTATACGGCCTTACAAAAACAATTTCACAATAAGATCATATAGACGTTAGTCTTTTCATTAATGCTGTGGTTATCCTGTGAAAGAAGAGAAAACCTAGTAAGGGGCGATGTCACTTTGTAAGCTGGACTTACGTCCGCCCCCGGTAGCTAAGTGGTCGCCGGCATGGTAGCTCAGCGTGTTCGGTGAGAGGGTTATCTGCCCTCTGTAATAAAAACTGAGTGAACGGATCAACGAAGAGCCTGAACGGGTGTCATCGGACGTCCGCCCCGGACGAATTCAACGAATAATATAAAAATGAGATCAACAAAAATAAAAAAAATTGTGGTCAGTGCGACAGAATGTCGATCCTAAGGGCCCGGGTTCGATTCCCGGCTGGTTCGTAGATTTTCTCCCCTCAGAGACTGGATGTTGTGTTGTCCTAATCATCATCATTCCATCCCAATCGACGCGTAAGTCGCCGAAATGGCATCACATCGAAAGACATGCACCTGGCGAACGGTCTACCCGACGGGAGGCCGTGGTCACACGACATTTATTATTTATTAACTGGACTGATGTTTGCATGAAAATGTTTTGTAACAGACATTCGCTTTGTTCTTATGGCGTGGCAGTCTCGTTGTGATGAACTGAGGTGTTTCCATTTATGTGGCTCTCAAATGGTTCAAATGGCTCTGAGCACTATGGGACTTAACATCTGAGGTCATCAGTCCTCTAGAATTTAGAACTACTTAAATGTAACTAACTTAAGGACATCAGACACATCCATGCCCGAGGCATGATTCGGACCTGCGACCGTAGCGGTCGCGCGGTTCCAGACTGAAGGGTCTAGAACCGCTCAGTAACTGCGGCCGGCTATGTGGCTCTGTTGGCTTTCTTGATCACTGTACACAAATTTTCACAAACGTACCAGTCACTTGGAAACACGATCCCAAAAACAAATCTGCAGTACAGTGGACAAGATGGCGGTCAAAATACAGTTGGTTTCGATTTGACTATCGATCTGTCGATCTTGTCCACTGCACTACAGATTTGTATTTGTGATCGTGTTTCCAAGTGACTGTTACGTTTGTGAAAATTTGTGAACAGTGATCAAGAGAGCCACAGAAATGGAAACACCTCAGCTCGTTACAACGAGACTGCCACGCCATAAGAACAAAGTGAGTGACTGTTACAAAACATTTTCATGCAAACATCAGTCCAGTTTACAAAGTGACATCGCTTCTTACTCGGTTTTCTCTTCTTCCACGGGATAACCACAGCATTTATGAAAAGACTAACATCTGTATGATCTTACTGTGAAATTGTGTTTGTAATGCATTATAGCCTGATGATGAGGTATTCCCTCGAAACATGTCGCATAATAAATAAATAATACATTAGTTAACAAATTTTGTGACTGGTAGCAGCAGTTAAAAAAAATACCTTTACATAAAATTCCCCATCCCATCCCCCTCAAATTGAGTGGTAAGAGGGTCCAGTGGACAGCCCGTCAAAATTTGAAGACAGATCGAAAACAGGAAGAAGGTGTACTGAACTTTGGAAAAAAAAAATAGAAACAGTGAACACTACAACCTTAAAAAATGGTTCAAATGGCTCTGAGCACTATGGGACTCAACTTCTGAGGTCATAAGTGCCCTAGAACTTAGAACTACTTAAACCTAGCTAACCTGAAGACATCACACACATCCTTGCCCGAGGCAGGATTCGAACCTGCGACCGTAGCGGTCGCGCGGTTCCAGACTGTAGCGCCTAGTAGCGGTTCTAGGCGCTCAGTCCGGAGCCGTGCGACTGCTACGGTCGCAGGTTCGAATCCTGCCTCGGGCATGGATGTGTGTGATGTCCTTAGGTTAGTTAGGTTTAAGTACTTCTAAGTTCTAGGGGACTGATGACCATAGATGTTAAGTCCCATAGTGCTCAGAGCCATTTGAACCATTTGTAGCGCCTAGAACCGCTCGGCCACTCAAGCCGGCAGTACAACCTTAACAGGTAGAATATTGAGCAGACTTTCAGAACTATGGCGTCGTGATTAAGTAGTCACGGTGTTGAGCTGCGAAACGGGCGAGTCGGTTTCAAAGTTCCTTCGCGCTTTTTGTATCATTATTATATTTTTTTCGCTGTATTCAAATTTGTGTCTGTGTGTAGGTGTAACGTCCGTTTGCAGCGTCCATTTGCAACAGCAAGCTGTAAGGAAGGGACCTGTAATGAAAGTAGATTCTGCACAACTACTCTATTAGCAGCCGAAAAGAAGTGGCTTTCGAATGGGAAAGATGACAGGTCAACCGAGTACTCAACCGGAAAAACGTCTGGCGTGTCATACAAGACATTAGTGACAGTACGTGTTTCATATGATAGGACCTGATTTGTACGCCTGGTGAGTGAGTGATATATGCCTCCTTGTCCGATTTAGGTGTTCGAGTGAATGTGAATGTGATCACTCCCAAAGAAATGATGAAAACACGATAGTTTGTCACATAAGTTGCAACAAATGAACGCAACAGTTTCACAATCATACAGTTTCTCTGTGGTCTGTCAAAATATGCTTTTAACGGTTTTGAGGTTGCGTTCCATTTTGACTCTTGAATTCCTTTGTTGTAACGTTGTTCACATCCGTTTATTTGTTTTTTTCATTTCTGTGATACGTCTATGTGGTATCTCGCCTGCTCTCACTATTCGTCACATTTATTTGCGACATTAAAGTACTCCGTAACCAATGTTTAGTATGACAACTGCCAAGATCACAGAAAGAGAACAATCACATTTCAATGACCGGACGGACAGTTCATAAAGTTGTAAAAAAAAAGAATAAAAATAAATGGTACGGGGGGATTTAGAATCCGGCTCGCCTGCTTCACACCGTGACCACTTAACCACGACGCCATGGTTCTGAAACTCTACTCAATATTTCCCTTGTTAAAGTTGTACAGCTCACTGTTTCTATTTTGCTTGTGTTTTCGTGGTTCAGTACATCTTCCTGTTTTCATGCTTGATCTGTGGTCAGTTTTCGATGGGCTACCCACAGTGTCATCTTACCACTAAATCTGAGGGGTATGCGATGGGGGATTTCCCTTGTTAGAATCATTCCAACATTGATATGTATTGAAGAAACGGTGGAAAATCTTGGATATAATTTTAAATACAATACTGAACATGCACAGCAAGAGCCTATTCATCTACACGACTACTCTGTAATTCTTAAGTGTCTGGTAGAGGATTCATAGAAATACTTTCATTCTGTTCCTCTACCGTTCCACTCCCGAACACGCGCAGGAAGAACGAACATTTAAATCTCTCCGTGCGAGCTACGATTTCTCTTATTTTATTGTAATGAACATTTCTCCCTGTGTAGGTGGGCGTCAACAAAATATTTTCATATCGCAGGAAAAAGTTGGAGATTGAAATTTCGTGAGAAGATGTCACCGCATCGAAAAATTCTTTTGTTTTAATGACTGCTGTCCCGTCTCTCGTACCATATCCGTGACATTATCTCCCAGTCCTATCTGGTAAAGATCCCACAACGCACAGCAGTACTCCGGTACGGGATGGACAAGCGTAGTACAGGCAGGCTCTTTAGCGGATTTGTTGTATCTTCTGAGTATTGTGCCACTAAAGCGCAGTCTTTGGTTCGCCTTTCCGATAACATTATCTACGTGATCGTACTTATTTAAATGGCCCGCAATTGTTATCCATAGGTATTTAGTTGAATTGGCAGTCTCTAGATTTATGTGGTTTATCATGTACCGGAAATGTAACACAATCCTTTTAGTAGTCATGTGGAATACAGTTTTCATTATATAGAGTCAACTGCCACTTTTTGCACCGTACAGACAGATGTCTTTTCTACGTTTCTCGACCAAGATACAGACGAATAATACAAATCCACCCCAGTTCAACAACAACATTTGGAAGTGTTTAAATAGTAGTTGCATTACGAGTTCAAAGGAAATCATGCAACTGTGGAATAGCAAAGGATAATTGAAATTGAAAGGAGCACAATGAAGGTTACATTTAAAGCCGCTGGGGCAAAAAGAATCCGCTTACATGACGATCAGAGAAGGCCAAAAACTTTAAGTTGTCTATGATGTCAGTCAGCTGAGCGGAAGTTACTGTCTGTCGCTCACTGGTGACGCCAGCACCATAACGGATGCTTAAAAAAAGGAGTCGAAATTTTGATTTACTTTAAAATTATTGCAACGACAATAAAAACAACATTAACCCTCTGTCGGAGGGCCGACTGGAAACTATTAGAGTCACACTACGAGGGAAGGAAACGAATCTGTTTCTCTTGTGTATGTTGACTACGATGTAAGTTTTCAATAGCGTTCTTTCGTTAAAAGAATATTGACCGATCTGAATTCACATAATATTTGCTTGATGATCAAATCTACCCATAACAAGTCTCGCATTAGACTACTGGATTTAAGAAAATCTTCTACAAAATTAGTGCTCTAGACGTTGTAGTCGGTGATTCGCGGGCAGGGACATAGAGAGGTAGAGAAATCGATTGATATTCAGAGTGAGACAGGGTCGAGGTTTTTTCATTTGATAAGTATGTGTTGCTCGTTTATCCTAGCACAAGAAAATGTTGTCCAGAAGTTGAATCCTGTCGTTGCATACACAGACGTGTCAGTATTTCCCCCAGCTAGACGGTTAACGTATACATGAGACACAGAGGCTGTCCTTCTCAGATAGGAGATAGGAGTGGAGAACGCACTGTGATGGAGAACGCACCATCGCGGACGCGGGAGTACTTTTCCTCGCGGGGACTGCGGTAATTCAAGAAATATGGCTGTGAACCTACATTTATCTAGTATGTCGTATGAATCTTTTCCTACATTTAATTTATGTTGTCTGCATGGCTCTTTCTGGCCAGCTAATTTGTTCGTATTTGCGTAATAAAGAGCTGTTCGTGTCTCAGGCAGGCGACTGAGAGCACGCTGTACGCGAGACAGCCTTTCCTTCCTGGGCTCCACCGAACAACGTTGTGCTATTGTGAGTCTTTGTATGGACTGTCGAAGACGGCCTGGAAACTGACTGTACAACGCTTCACATTCAGTATACAACAACCAAGCTATTTTATTTACCAAATGATATCTTTTTCACGTCACCTACGCTGACATGTCCCAATTCAGGAACTATACTGCAGTAGTAAATACTTTGTGTTTATTAGTTACGCTAGTGACTGTAACTAACTTCCAGATACACGGCTTATCCCAACTACTATTACACCAGGAAAAGAATCTTATGTATCTCAAGAGTAATTATTTGTGCTTCGTTAGAATAAAAAAGTTGTTTACTGTATTATTGCATTTTTGGAATTCGTCATGAATGCTACTGTCGTAGTTGGCGTGGCACAGTGGAAAGAGAGGAAATTAACGAATTACAGTTCAGTACAGTCGGCAGTACAGTCGATACAATTTACCTCTGCCTCCTAATGAGCAAATTACGAGCATATCGTATATCAGACCAGATGTGTGACTGTATTGAAGATTTTCTAGCAAACAGAAAGAGCATTTATTCTGAACGGAGAGAAGTCTTCAGACGTAAAAACAGCTTCGGTTGCGCCCCAAATGGTTCAAATGGCTCTGAGAACTATGGGACTTAACATCTGAGGTCATCAGTCCCCTAGAACTTAGAACTACTTAAACTTAACTAACCTAAGGACATCACACACATCCATGATCGAGGCAGGATTCGAACCTGCGACCGCAGCGGTCGCGCGGTTCCAGACTGTAGCGCCTATAACCGCTCGGCCACCACGGCCGGCTGGTTGCGCCCCAAGAGTCTGTTATAGGGCCATCACAGCATATATAAAGGACACAGGAGACAATGGCTCCCATTGAATCATAGATATGAGTCGTGCCTATTTAGTCGGACATGTCCGATCGGACCGTGTCCGATGCACAACAAACGTCCGAACTCCTGTGGGATTCATAAATCTGGGTTAGGGTGTTAACGGGCAGGGTTGTTGTAGTGCAGCGAGCGGGATGCTAGGAATTTGGGTCTGACACAAACCGTGTTCAGGTAGCCGAGACAATTAAGGAAACCGTTCTAGAGAAGCGAGAATCTGGCTCCGAGTACCGGTCCGCCACAAATTTTCAACTCTCATTGGCGCAATGCCGCAATGCCCCGTGTGGCTGGAAATCGTAACTTACCTCTTTCTCATCCAGTTTCCGTTCCAGTCCTTTAACTCCTAATATTCATTTATTTCCAACATTTATCATTAGCGACCATTCACGATAAAGATTGTTTGAGAAGCAGTTCCAAGGAGGAGCAGCGTCAGTCATACATGGCAACACAAGTTTGAATAGAGACAAGTACCCACGTAGCTAGACGGTTCTCGCAGTGCCACAGTCTGCTTCTGAGGGCTCTCCTTCAGCCCTCAGCAGACGACCGGAAGAGCCTTTTACTTAATTCATGTGCGCCTGCCGAGGCCCTTCCGATGGCTGCCGTCCTCCTGGAAATGACAGTTGCAGCCTCGAGCAGCGGGACCGAACGGCGGGGCCCTCGCTGCAGCTCGGCTTAATGTGGGCCAGGAGGTGGCCTGAATATTGCATCGTCCGTCGGCGGCGGCGACACCCGCCAGCGAAAGACGCATCTGCCGCCGCCGGACGCGAGGACAGCGCCGCGCCGCGCGGCGCCGCGCCTGGTAAATACGGCGCGCTGCGGCGGCCCGTATGAAATATGCACCAGTAATTACCGGCTGAATGCCGCCGCAAACGAAGTGCGCCGCTTCGCCGTGGTTGCATTTGGGCTTGTTTGTGCAGTGATTCTGCGGGAGATATTTGTGCAGCCGGGGTGAAGGGCTCTGCAGCGCCGCACAGACGTCCGTATCTCATTTCAGACATTCAGCTACATCTAAAGAAAGCACTCAGAAAGCTGCTGTTCACTGTGCGGCTTGCGTGTTTGTCTCGGTGACTCAAGCGTCTGAAGGACCCCGTTAGATGTTGGAAAGTTCCCATTTCGAGTGACACAGTACTACACTGCAACGAGGCTTTACTCCGCTGTAAACGTTTTCGTCTATAAATGGAAAATAGGATGGCGTGCTGAAAAGTACTGTCTCCGAATTTTTTATGTGAAAACTCTTAAAGCATTTTAAATGAAAAAGTTGTTATTAACATTCAACATCTCTTCCGTCATGTCTACACACACTACTGGCCATTACAATTGCTACACCAAGAAGAAATGCAGATGATAAACGGGTATTCATTGGACAAATATATTATACTAGAACTGACATGTGATTACATTTTCACGCAATTTGGGTGCATAGATCCTGAGAAATCGGTACCCAGAACAACCACCTCTGGCCGTAATAACGGCCTTGATACACCTGGGCATTGAGTCAAACAGAGCTTGGATGGCGTGTACAGGTACAGCTGCCCATGCAGCTTCAACACGATACCACAGTTTATCAAGAGTAGTGACTGGCGTATTGTGACGAGTCAGTTGTTCGGTCACCATTGACCAGACATTTTCAATTGGTCAGAGATCTGGAGAATGTGCTGGCCAGGGCAGCAGTCGAACATTTTCTGTATCCAGAAAGGCCCTACAGGACCTGCAACATTCGGTCGTGCATTATCCTGCTAAAATGTAGGGTTTCGCAGGGATCGAATGAAGGGTAGTGCCACGGGTCATAACAGATCTGAAATGTAACGTCCACTATTCAAAGTTCCGTCAATGCGAACAAGAGGTGACCGAGACGTGTCACCAATGTACAGTCTGGAACCGCGGGACCGCTACGGTCACAGATTCGAATCCTGCCTCGGGCATGGATGTGTGCGATGTCCTTAGGTTAGTTAGGCTTACGTTAGTCTAAGTTCTAGGGGACTAATGACCTCAGAAGTTAAGTCCCATAGTGCTCAGATCTATTTGAACCATTTGTAACCAATGGCACCCCATACCATCACGCCGGGTGATACGCCAGTATGGCAATGACGAATACACGCTTCCAATGTGCGTTCACCGCGATGTCGCCAAACACGGATGCGACCACCAAGATGCTGTAAACAGAACCTGGATTCATCCGAAAAAATGACGTTTTGCCGTTCGTGCATCCAGGTTCGTTGTTGAGTACACCATCGCACGCACTCCTGTCTGTGATGCAGCGTCCAGGGTAACCGCAACCATGGTCTCCGAGCTGATTGTCCATGCTGTTGCAAACGTCGTCGAACTGTTCATGCAGATGGTTGTTGTCTTGCAAACGTCCCCATCTGTTGACTCAGGGATCGAAACGTGGCTGCACGATCCGTTACAGGCATGCGGGTAAGATGCCTGTCATCTCGACTGCTAGTGATACGAGGCCGTTGGGATCCAGCACGGCGTTCCGTATTACCCTCCTGAACCCACCGATTCCATATTCTGCTAATAGTTATTGGATCTCGACCAACGCGAGCAGCAATGTCGCGATACGATAAACCGCAATCGCGATAGTCTACAATCGCGATAGTCTACAATCCGACCTTTATCAAAGTCGGAAACGTGATGGTACTCATTTCACCTCCTTACACGAGGCATCAGAACAACGTTTGACCAGGCAACGCCGGTCAACTGCAGTTTGTGTATGAGAAATCGTTGGAATCTTTCCTCATGTCAGCACGTTGTAGGTGTTGCCACCGGTGCCAACCTTGTGTGAATGCTCTGAAAAGCTAATCATTTGCGTCTCACAGCATCTTCTTTCTGTCGGTTAAATTTCGCGTCTGTAGCACGTCATCTTCGTGGTGTAGCAATTTTAACGGCCAGAGTGTATTTGCAGCCCTTTGTCGTTGGAGGGCTCCGAATTGTAGCGTGTAACATGGCGGTGTGTAACTACGTTAATGCTTGAGAAACAGAGTGCTGTAATCAAGTTTAGGATTCGAAGAGCTCGCCCACACGTGGAACATCCTTTTTTTCAGCATGACAATGTGTGACTATACATCAGCGCTGCGACATCTTGGGTTGTCATCGATCATCGTTCATTATAGTCGCGACTTGGGCCCATCCGATTTTTATTTCCAAAACTTAAACAACACTTCGATGAATTCACTTTGATAGTGGTGAAGAGATGCAAGCTCCGAAAACAGAGTCAAACTTTCAACAGCGACGGCATCAACAAACTGGTCTATCATTGGGAGAAATGTGTCCGTCGCCAGGCTGACTATATTGAGAAATAAACACAGGGGCCGCGCGGGGTAGAGGACGGTCTCGGGCGCCTCGTCACGGTTCGCACGGCTGCCCACGTCGGATGTTCGAGTCTTCCCTCGGGCATGGGTGTCTGTGTGTTGTCCTTAGCGTAAGTTAGTTTAAGTTAGATTAAATAGTGTTTAAGCGTAGGGACCGATGACCTCAGCAGTTTGGTCCCATAAGACCTTACCACGAATTTCCAGTTTTCCTAAACACAGGGTGGGTCGAAAAGGACTTTAAAACTTCGGAATGATATAGAAATTTATTGGGATAACTTACAGAAAAGTTCATTTGTCATTTTTCAGGAAACATCCTCAAGTTTCACATAAACTAACAAGTGTCATTCTGGTTCGATGTGACTACCATTTCCGATGCGACAAACATCCCATCGGCAATCAATTTCTTCCCACACTCATTGCAGCAGATCGGGCGTAACTTGTGCAATGGCAGCGTAAATTCGATTTTTCAGGTCGGCTAAATTGTTCGGTAGTCCGCAACATTCACAAGGTCAGTAATGAAACGTTGCGTTGATTTTTGTAGACTGCGGGAAAAGCTCTTCCTATCCTGTTCCACATAATCATCAATGCACGGGCGACCTGGTGATGCATGATGTCGCAGTGAATAAGAAAGTTCTTGTTTCAAGGGTAAATTGTAGGCCTGCTTGGAGGTTCTTTAGCGCATTCGTTGCGAAATTTACGCCGAACAAAGAAATGGTTCAAATGGCTCTGAGCACTGTGAGACTTAACATCTGAGGTCATCAGTCACCTAGGCTTAGAACTACTTAAAACTATAACTAACCTAAGGACATCACACACATCCATGCCCGAGGCTAGACTCGAACCTGCGACCGTAGCAACCGCGTGGTTCCAGACTGAAGTGCCTAGAACCGCTCGGCCACACGGCCGGTTACGCCGAACAGTTCGGTATATGAAAGCAAAACACACAGTAAGTGTGCTCCGCACCAGTGAAAGTAGCAATTTTAACTGTGCACTATGCTGGCGCTCCTGCTGGCCGAATGGGCTGCTGATACACTACGTGGATCAAACTTTAGGTTTTTGCTACAAACGAGACGTCTGCCGATTATCTCAATAAATTTCTATATCATTCCAAAGTTGTAAAGTCCAATCTGACATAACCTGTGTGTACACATGAAAAAAACCGTTGAATGTCAATAGGGTTTGTTTTATTTAAAAAGCCCTAAGAGTTTTCACATAAAACAAGCATAAAAATCGAATCAAGCATAAAAATCGCAAATCTTTCGCATTATTCCTTTCAATACAGAACAGCTAATGTTCATGAAATATACCCTCAGAATATCACCTGTGAAAGTTTATACGGAAAAGTCACCGGCCGTTTTGGCTGAGCGGTTCTAGGCGCTTCAGTCTGGAACCGCGCGACCGCTACAGTCGCCGGTTCGAATCCTGCCCCGGGCATGGATGTGTGTGATGTCCTTAGGTTAGTTAAGTTTAAGTAGTTCTAAGTTCTAGGGGACTGATGACCTCAGATGTTAAGTCCCATAGTGCTCAGATCCATTTTTGAACGGAAAAGTCCTATTATTCAATTTTAAAGCCATGTGGATCTGATCGCAAATGAAAATATGGCACCTAATGAAAAATTATACAACATACACTTCCATCCAACTTTTACAAGTGAAACAGGTGGTCTCCTTGAGTGTTAAGCCACACGTTCATGTGAGATCTGGTTTTGCCTCGGAAGGAGCTATGTGGTCATAGATTACAGAATCTTAAATTGCATCGATGTAAATGAAATGTGAGGCCTGCAGAAGCTATAGCACTCGCGATCCCCCCCCCCCCCCAAAAAAAAAAGAAAATCCGCAGCAGTTTGGTTGATCGGACACACGGCTCCTTACATAATTCACAACTGACCAGCTGTTTTCGACGATTAATATTCATACATGGAATTAGGACATCATACAACAAATATCCTTGAGAAATACCCACAATTTTTTGACAACTTGAACTTAAGGACCACACTATCACGACTAAAGGGAAAAAAAGGAAGCCACAAATGAAATGGCGTAATCACAGGGAAAGAGGTCCGGACTGTATGGAGCGTGGCGAAAACCTCCCATTTGAATTTCTGTAGGAGTTCCGCGACTGTGTTGGCCGTATGAGGCTTTGCATTGTCGTGGAGCAGAGTGACCCCACGGATGAGATTGCCTGGTCGTTTTGATTTGATCGCGTATAGTTATCATTGACAACAAAGTTATTATCGCCAAGCGTGAACGTGCGCCGTTTTCCTTTCAATTCTTGCTCTAAGGGGATAGGCAGGTTGCTAGCTTGTTGATGTATGAAATATCTAATAATAAATTAATACTTAAATATACTGCTCTAAAACTTGCAGTAGATTTACAATGTGCAGCCGATATTTTTGTAAGCTGATACGTCGGTATCAATCCCGATTATATCGATAAATCGATATTCTTTTCGGCGTTTCGACTAAGGTCGACGTCATTTTTAAAATATCGATATATCGTACTCTCGATATTTTTAAAAATATCAACAGTCCTAATTCGAACATCCAGTTGCTTTCTTGAGACGCAAACTACTGAAGATCAATTCTTGTAATAGTCGCCTGAAGGATGTAGATCAGCTTTCATCGGACTGTTATCATGAACTGATGTCCGGCTCATATCATCGCTGTCGAGGATAATTTAAGGGCTGTTGTGTGTCTCCAACCAGACCTGCAGATAGTATTTCGCCGATGGGTATGTTCTAGGAGACGATAATACATCAGCGCACAGTCCACATCAGGCGAACATCTTCCTCCAGGAGGCATGATCAACATAATAGAATTGCCTGTTAGATTTGCTACTGGTAGTATTACAGAGATGCTTTCTGAACTCAAATGAGAATCCCTGGAGGGAAGACGGCCTTCTTTTCGCGGAAAACTATTGAGAAAATTTAGAGAACTGGCACTTGCAGCTGCTTGCAGAACGAAGGAAAATTAGGGCTCGTACAGAGGCAAATAGACAGTCGTTTTTCCCTCGCTCCATTTGTAAGTGGAACGGGAAAGGACATGACTAACAGTTGTCCAACATACCCTTCACAATGAACCGTATGGCGGCTTGCAGAGTATGTACGTATGTAGATGTAGATGTGCATCTGCTGATACGAACACGATTGAGCTTGAATTGTACAAAATGCCAAGGAGAATACAAGAATGTTGCAATCGACATTTGCGAACAAAACGGTATTGAATATAACATAGAAACTGATTTTGATTTTAACGAAGCACAATGATGTGGACTTCCGAAGAAATACCTTTATTTTGTTGTGACTGAAAATAGCCTCATTTACAAAATTGACTTTATTAATAACAAATACGCATTTCGTCCTTATAAGACATCATCAGATTACCTGGAGACAACAGAACAAAAATTAACATGACAAAAAGGTAACCAGAATGAAGCATGGTTCTAAGCTGTGCAGCCATGCATACACAGGACAGTAATATATGCATAAACTCACGTAAAAATGTAGTAGAATAAGCTTCATCCGACAATTTTCACTGGAGGACGTTAAGAAGCGTCTCTATATAACATCTGGTTGTCAAATGTATTTTCAGATATGTGAAGTACCTAAGTGGGATGTAGAAGTAGCAAAATTAACAAATGTGGGGAAGATGGGAACCTAAAGTAGACAAAATACTGGGTGGTTATAATTAAACTGACGGTGTTCTGAGTGCTGCAACGAGGGCTGTATACATCACAGCACCCTGGAATATCGTAGGTATGTTCATTAATCGGTGCACTCGTGGAGTATGCTGAAAAAATAAAGTTCCACTTTCTGCCACCAGGTGAAAATATGGCGCTGTAAGCAGTCAGAATGTGGTGTAGGTGCAGGAATAAAGGGAGGAACGATCGAACACACGACTGGCATAATTATTAGGCTGTAGCCACAAGTTAAAACATGTGTTCAGCGTGGTCTCCCAACTCAGCAACAGTAGCCAGTAGCTTGCAGCACATCCAGTGTAATCAGAACGATGTGTTGTCGTATGCTATCCTCCAGATCAGGAAGAGTCTGGATACATCCCTGATAGACACGATCTTTCAGATGTCCCACAACCGAAAGTCACATGGATTTAGGTTGGGGGATCTAGAAGGCCACACATCTTGAGATTGCCTATTGATGGTGCGGTCGTTACCGAAGGTTTCTTGAAGCAAATCTTTCACCTGGCGAGTGAAATACGGTGTGGCCCCATCTTGCACGAAAACAGTGGTATGGAATCAGCTGCGTTCTTGCAAAGCGGGAATCACTCGTTGCACAAGGAGGTCATTATAACGTGCTAATGTGATCGTACACCTAACAGGCCAGCGAGGTGTCACCTCCTCGAAGAAAAACGGACTGGGACTGAATGGGCTTGTGAAAGAACACCACAAACTCATATAAGATTAGTGCAGTGGATGCTGCTGCACAACATACGGCAGAGTAGAACATCATAGGCGACAGTTCTGTGAATTCAAGGCACCGTGCAGAGTAAAATGTGTTGCGTCCATCCAAAGAACATTTCCGCAGTGACATGTCATCCATTTGCATTCGTGCTAGAAAACGAAGGGCAAAGGCACGGCGTTGTAACCTGACTTACGGCTTCATCTGGAACACATCCTAAATCTTGTCGGGATACCAAAGTAAACTGTGCTACAAAAGCTTTTGAATTGTTGACCACGGGAGAGACACAGCTGGGGAGGTGGCTGCAGAATTTGAGGCATGTGCTGCGCGATCGGCTATAGCTTCAACAACTTCATCAACAACTGCCATGGGAATGTGCCGCCTAATTCATCTGTTTCTTCATGTTTGTTGATAATATTCTTTAGCCCGTTTATAGACATGAGACTTTCTCACATCTGTTTCAGTCGATAATATTACCGCAGTGCAGCACTGCTATTACTGCCGTTCTGATAAAACAACTGTACCTGCAGTATACTTTCTTTCTTCTGAATAGCTATTGTATTTTGTACGGTAAACTTTAACCTTTTTAACTCTTTACAACAGCAGTCACTTTGCAAAGAAATCAACACCCGTCGCCAAGCAACAAGCAGCATACTGACGTCAACACGGGAAACATTCTGAGTGCTTACAGCGCCATATTTTCACCTCGTGGCAGAAAGTGGAGCTATTATTTTTTCAGAGTACTCCATGAGCGCACCAATTAGTGAACATATCTGTGATGTTTCAGAAACTAAATAGTTAATATGCCAGACAATTAGGTTACAATTGCCTTTACATAAAAAAATTGACAGGAAGAGCGGATTCGCTGCACAAACAATCAAGGTACTCTAGCCAGTAACATGGGGATTACGTGACAAAATCAAATTGTAAACTACAAAGCACGAACTCGTGTCCAGGAAATCGGCTAAGCACGGTCTGATAGAAGAATACAAATGAACACCTACGCCCACAATAGAAAATCAGAAAAGATCACAAACACCACATAGACCCAAAAGGAACCATCGGCCAAGAACAAAATTACTGCCCTTTACAGAAGTCTAAAATAAGGGTACGCAGCGGTTCTCCGAGCACGCTTGCTTCTTCGAACGATAGAGTAGCTGACATTTAAATTCCAAGTGATGTCGCCGATAACATTCAACAGGACAGGCCGCCGCCTTCCAGCTATGTTCTGCCCAACAGCGTACTCACACGTCCTCAGTAAACCCCCACCTCTAACTCTGAGCACCGCTACCAGCAAGTCACTTTCTCATTGCTTGCCAAGCGTGCCGCTGTATCACAATCCGCTGCCGCTCACGCGCCATATTGCGAGCAGGCGGCCTCCGGTATGCCAGCAATAGACATACATAGGGCAGATACAATCGATTATGAGCGCCAAAGATCTCGCACGAGCATGGCACAAACTTATAATGAAATTACAAATCCTTAGCTGCTTACAGGCGTTGACATACGTCAAAGGGGACATATGAAAATGTGTGCCCGGACCGGGACTCGAACCCGGGATCTCCTGCTTACATGACAGACGCTCTATCCATCTGCGCCACCGAGGGCACAGAGGATAGCGCGACTGCAGGGACTTATCTCTGGGGCGCCTCCCGCGAAACAAATTCTCAACGTATTGTCCCGCACTACATTCGTAGTGACCCCGCCCATTATACTCATTACTCGCGGCGCGTTGCCGATTCCCGTAAGAGTTCGGGCACTGTTTGTGCATCCGCACAGAAGAAGAAGATGGCCAAGTGGCCGGTGAGCCTTAACGATGTACAGGGTGGTCCATTGATAGTGACCGGGCCAAATATCTCACGAAATAAGCATCAAACGAAAAAACTACAAAGAACGAAACTCGTCTAGCTTGAAGGGGGAAACCAGATGGCGCTATGGTTGGCCCGCTAGATGGCGCTGCCATAGGTCAAACGGATATCAACTGCGTTTTTTTTAAATAGGAACCCCCATTTTTTATTACAAATACTTGTAGTACGTGAAGAAATATGAATGTTTTAATTGGGCCACTTTCTTCAGTTTCTCAAAAGGGCTTTGACAATCCGCTTACCAAACAAATTTTGAATCGTTCTTCAAAAATTACATCATTAGGTCTGGCTATATCCACAAATCCTTTTACAAATCCCCTGTAATAATTTACAACTCCAAGGATTATAGTTCCTTCACTGATTCAGACACTGACAATTCACATATAGCTTTTACCAACCTCGGGGTCTATGTCAATGCCATAATTGCTAGTATAACCAAGGTATGCCACCTCTTCTAATAGAAAATTACACTTTTCTGTTCTTAATGTTAAATTCTTGGCCTTCTAGTTAGGAATACTTCACTTAAGCGGGGTCTATGTCAATCCCATAATTGCTAGTATAACCAAGGTATGCCACCTCTTCTAATAGAAAATTACACTTTTCTGTTCTTAATGTTAAATTCTTGGCCTTCTAGTTAGGAATACTTCACTTAAGCGCTGTGTGTCCTGTTCCATATCACTCGCAAGGACTATTATATCATCAAGATACATTATGCATTGCTGTGGTTCCAACCCACAACCTCTGAAACGCCACAGGCGAATTCTTCAATCCGAAAGGCATCCTCCTCAATCACTAATGACCCAATAGTGACGAAAATGCTGTTTTTGATTGGTACTCTGCGGCGACTTCTACCTGAAGGTAGTCAATTCTTGCGCTGTCTACGGTTTCTGCAATGTTTGGAAAAGGAGAGCCATCTGTTACAGTCTTAGCCTACAGATGTCGACAATCGCAACAAAACCTAATTTTCCTGCCCCCCCCCCCCCCCCCATGGGCAATTACTTTCCTCAATAATTCCATCCTACAGCTGCTGATCGATAAATTACTGCAGAATCCGCTGCAAGTACCTTGGGACTCTGTATGGTTTGTGGTAAAGAGATGATTCATTTCCTGCTGGTATTCAGTGCTGCGTAATAAGCGTTGTTGGCAGTATCCCTTTCGGAAGAAACAAATCCCTAAGTTGCAACAGTAACTCTTTGATTCATTCCTTATCACTTCCCGTTAGGTGCTTCACCTTCTCCCGTAACGCAGTTTTAGTGGTGTCTGGCAATTATCCTTAGCTAAGACCCCTTGTGTTCCACTGTTCCTCCTACAGGACATCCATGCTGGTGATCAACAACTCCTTTGTTAATTTTAAATCTTCAGCGATAAAATCATCCAAAAACACAGATACCATTTTCTTACAAATACGTCTTTTTGGCGTACCACACTTCTTTGCTCATTTACTTCCAATGATTCCAAAACACAAAACATTCCTATCGGTAAGTTACACTTACCATTAACACAAAGTGATATCCCAGTACCCTTAGGTACACAGTTGTGTGAAATGAGTCTTAGTGTGACTGCTCACGGTTTAAAAGATTCGTCATAAGTGATGGACTGACCTCGTAACATTGCTATAATGGCAGCAGTTTCACCCAAAGATCGATTTTGGCTCAACCTCTACACATTGTCTGAACTGAATCGTGTCCGGACAGAAATCTATACCCACCGATTCCTATGGTGTGGTATCTTAATACCCCACTCCATTCAGTCTATACCATTGTGGGTTCCACTGGTTACATTCCACCAGATACCTACACTCTAATGGCCAACAATAGTATTCCATTAAGCACGTAATCCACCTCTTCAGATGATTTCACAGCATCTCATTTTATTGGGAATCACCATAAGTGGACCTTGCGTTCTCTTTGACATTTGAAGTCTGCTTCTTTCCCGATCCCCTACTCCTGAAACTACCGTTACCATTACGCTGACTTCTGCCCCACCTTGTACTGTCCTGTGGCTGGTGAGATTCCTTCTGCACATGCCCCATCTGCCCACGTCGATAACACTTTATATTGGTCGAAAACGCTGTCCATCTAACTTGCAACCCAGTTGACATGTCAATTTCCTCACATTTTACTGCTGATGTGATATTTACATGCAAATCAGCTCTGTTTGTGGCTTCTTTGACATTTCTGAAGACACCTTCTTAAAAAAAAAGCATCCAGAGCCCTCTGCTCAGCCTCCCGAAAAACTGCATCATTCACCATAGTATTCTTTCCAAATTCATATGTGCAACGGCTGGTCTTCCTTTATCCTACCCGCAAATTCTTCTACTGATTAAAACAGCATGCTTCTTTGTTACCAGGCCCAACTGTTCGCAGGAATGCCTGGCACTGTTTTCCTTTGTATACCTTTCCAGCTCCCTTAAGAACCTATGTATAGTTCTTATAAGCCTTTATTTCTCTCGTTAATCTTAATTTTGCTGCTCTCAAAATGTCCACACCAGAACATCCTTCCATCTTTGCTGAATTCCTAAGATCATCCACAAACGCTTGCACATCCTCAGTAGGTTTACCAGAGAAAAGACCAACTAAACTTCTTGCTGACAAAACTATACCTCGCCATGGCGACTGTGACTCCAATAGGACATATAACTCCATATTGTCTGTTGTTATTTGCGCTGCCTTTTCCAGTAATATGCAAACTGCCTCTGGTTCCGAAATACCCTGCATCTCTGACTCTGCTGAACTCTTTCCCCTCTCGACATTCATTTTGAAACCCCAACAATTACACATCAAATAATTCTTACATGTAAACACCAACCATTTCGATTCTCAGCATTGTTCTGCACATAGTGCTGAATGACCTTCTAAATTATGCTGCATCCATCTGACAGGTACTAACCAATCATGACCTCCATTTCCTCTGAAGTGCGACAAATCCACTGACTCTTTACTTTTAACAAAATGCACCTTGCAAAGATCGTAGCAGTCAAGCCTCTTTTTCGTGACCAAGATACAGCAACAACTGAATTTCTTGACTCACCATACCATAGGCTGTAGGTTCAGATCCTGTGCAAAAAGGCGATGTCAGTACTCTGAGTCTAGTGAAGAAGTCTGGTGTCAAAGTGGTGCAGGGGGACACAGTGTGATGCCAACCAAACAGCTAGGGGTTCCAAATTACCCTTATGCAGCTTTCTGCCATGTGATTTATTACAGGCAGCGGTAGTATGCCTGCAGTATTCCATAGCCTCTTGTGTGTGTGTGTGTGTGTGTTTGTGTGTGTGTGTGTGTGTGTGTGTGTGTGTGTATGTGTAGTTGTCCAGCAATGCAGACAGAACGTGGCCTAGGCTGAGTGATGACGCTTTACAGAACTTTTTGTGCCAGCGACAACCCCATGTTCTGGCAGCTATGGGTGGCTGTGACCACATGTGAGATGGTGCGTCTTGCGTCCCTCGGGCTGGCTAGTAGGCAGCTGCATGTTGCATAATGGCCGAGACCCATTGAATTGCATTAACAGCTGACATGTTGCTTTCCAGGATCAGGCGGGTCCAAAGTGGTTGTGGCTCTGCGCCCCATGATCTCAGGGCAGTGTGCCCTGAAGCAGAGTCGAACTAGATCCCAGAACAACATTTCGGGCGGCACCCGAAGTACCCCCATGGTGGTAGAGTTGCGATACTGACGCAAGTAGCTTTAGTACAAAATGACTGCGTATTTATATGCCTTTAGGTTGTACTTGCAGGGGGCTTGCTACGTATTACTAACCAACACTTCCGCAGCTGCCAGTGTGGAAAGGCATCTACCTTCTTCCATTTACGAGCTACTGAATCAACTGTTTCCAAACTTCGTCACGCCGGCACCTCGCAACGTTCCGGTGACTGTTTGACATTCTGTAAGGAATAACATCTGCGTTCGTCTGCGGTTAGTGTTGCTGCGATTTACTTCCTATTTTACTTCCTATTTCTGGACGAATATGGTCGATGCACTACAGGGTGAGTATACGTGCAATAGTTGAGCAACTGACAACCCACACGAAGCAGTGGGATGCCAACAGTGTATCCTCAATGACCGTTCAGCGAACGTCGCCGCGTACTCCACAACAAGCGCCTGGTTCATGTACCCATGCTTACTGCTGTTCACCAGCGACGAAGGCTAGAATTTGCACGCTAATACCGCAACTGGACTCCACTGGGTGCCGACAGGTGGCCTTCTGAGATGAGTGCTCCATTGGACAGACGGTCATTGGTGTGTACGGCTTTAACCTCTAAAAAAAATAAAAAATAAAAAAAAATAAAAAACGCACTGCAACAATCATCGGAAGGGTTCAGGCCAGAGGAGGGAGCGTTATGGCCTGCGGATTGTTTTCGTGGCATTCCGAGTGATCTAGTCACTCTGGAAGAGAAATGGATCAACACAAGTATGCATCTATGACTGGGGATCACGTCCACCCCTACATCCAGTTTGTTTTTCTTCTGCGTGATGGCACCAGGACAAAGCGATGTTTCACGAAACTCGCAGTGTATGACAGGTAATCACATTAATGTGACTGGACAGCGAATATTAACGATGTAGGAGACAATCTGAGAAGGCTCTTACACTGTTTGCAGATGCTGCTGGCATTTACCGTCTAGTAAAGTCTTCAGAAGATAAAAAACAATTACAAAATGGTTCATATAAGATATCTGTATGGTGCTAAAAGTGGAAATTGACCCTAAATAATGAAAAGGTTGGCATCACCCACTTGAGTACTCAAAGGAATCCGTTAAATTTCCGTTACACCATAAACCACACAAATCTAAAAAATTTCAGTTCAACTGAACACCCAGGAGATACAATTATGAAAATTTACATTGGAACGATCATGTAGATAATGTTGTGGAGAGGCAAACAAAAGACGACGTTCTATGGGCATAACAGAAGACTCAACAGATCTAACAGATCCGCTAAAGAGACTGCCTACACTACGCTTGTCCGGCCTCTGCTAGAGTACTGCTGTGCAGTATGGGATTCTTACTAGATAGTATTGACGGAGGACCCCGAAAAAGTTCAAAGGGCGACAGGTCTTTTTGTATTATCTCGAAACAGGGGAGAGAGTATCACGGATACGAACTCGAGTTGGCGTGGCAATTGTCAAAACAAAGGCTAGTTTCGTTGCAGCGAGATCTCCTAACGAAATTTCGATCTCCAACTTTCTCCTCAGCATGCGAAAATATTTTGTTGACACCCAGCTACATAGGAAGAAATTATTATCGCTAAAATAAGAGAAATCAGAGTTCGCATGGAAATATTTAAGTGATCGTTTTTCCCGCGCGCTGATAAGAGAGTGGAATGATAGAGAACTAGTTTGAATGTGATTCGATGAACTTGTAACCTCCCCCTCACTTATCGGCCTTAATGACAGTGAAAAATTAAACCGCGTGTACCTAATGGAGATTTGGGAAAAGCAATCGTCACCGAAGTTAATCTGTCGGTAAAGAGGGAGGAAAGGGTTACATCCGAATGAAAGGAAAAATGCAAATGAAACTGGTGGAAATTAATTTTGGAAAGGGGTAAAGTTAAAGAAGAAAGTAAATGTGCGGCCGTTACGTTAACAATTAACTAGCGGCAATTAAATATTTGAGATTTGGGGGAAATTACGGTCGCCAGTCCTAAGGACAATTACTATAGTAACTGAAAAAGAAAGGTAATTACACATATAATTAGCACTGGAAGCGTGGCAACTGAAGGTTGACACGTGTAGTGTGAAAACTGAAAGTTTGTCAGAAGTAATAAATTTCGCTACACTCTGACTTAATTTAGCAAAAGAAATAATAAAACCGGAAAATCGAAAGTTAATTTAGTGACTGAAGTTAATAGTGAGCTTTCTTTCTGAAGCACATCGAAATACAGTAAAATACGGTTAGTCTTGGACTACCTCAACAATCATTTCAAAAGCAACTTGACTCTACGCAATTTAGAAACAAGAGATTTAACTTTGAACTTGAATTAAATGAGTCTGAACAATTAACAATAGTAAAATTTAGTACGTACCAAGCTGAGCTGCAGTCACAGGTAACTAAAATACGGTAACAAAACTCGCACTCTTAATTTGTGCTTGTGCAATCTAAATATTGTAGCCAGCTGAACTTTGAAATTAAAGCAGTGAAATCGAATGATGCTGGCGTTTGAATTTCAACGACCCTCGGGCTCATTTCGGAAAAGGAAGGGACCCTGCTTGGCAATGCAATTGGGACAATGAGCAACAAAGGTTCATGCTAAGTTGCTGTAATTTTGCGAGGCAAATGGAACAATTTGAAAAGCTGAGGTCTGCCATACAGTTCTGAAACTTTACGTGCTTTTAGTCTTCCTTGTTGGTTGATTGAAGGTTTGAAGCCGTCGATCGAGGAGGTGGCGACAGTCACTCATTGTCGGCCGTCGCTGTTGCAGAAGCTGGATGTTGGCGCGCCTTCTTCTCGACACGGTCACCAGGCGAAACCGGCTCTTGATGTGCGCCAGCTAATGCTTCCCGTCCGCGACACCATGTCAGAAACTATCATCGCGAGTCGAGCGCAATTACATGCTGCCAAACCCCGAAAGCGCGGCAACTCGCGGGAGCATCACACAACACACCTGCTCCACTCGCTACTCCAGCCAGACTCTCTCTGCCCGCTCTCCACGCGGCAGAGTTAACACTACCAAAGATCCTACACACTTTGATTCTTCACACGACCCATCGATGTAATCGTTCGATAGCAGTTTTCCCTAGGCAAGACCCAGCGTAAAAATACAAATAATATTTACGAAACAAACCAATTATACATCGACATGAGTGCATAAATATATATATACAAACAGTAAAACAATTACAATATATAAAGAGACAGAAATGTCATATCTTGAGGTAACAAAACAAGGAAAAAAAATAATAATAGAATAGATGGAAATAGGAGGATATGCATTTCCGGCGTTACAAACTCTCGGCCAGGCAAATTAGGTGTGAGTTGTAAAGTAGATGAAAGAGACACCGGTACGAATATCTAGAGCTCAGATGGAAAACCAGTGCTAAGGAAAGAAGGTAAAGGTGAAAGTTGGAAGGAGTATATAGAAGGGCTACATGAGGGAAATGCACTTGAAGGCGATATTACAGAAATGGAAAAGGACATAGACGAAGATGAGATGGGAAATACGATACTGCCAGAAGAATTTGACAAAACTGTGAAAGATCTTAGTTGAAAAAAGGCCCCTGGAGCAGACGATATTCCGTTAGAATTACTAATAGCCTTGGCAAAGCCATCAACGACAAAACTCTTCCATCTGGTATGCAAGATGTATGAGACAGATGAAATACCTTCAATCTTGAAGAAGAATGTAAAAATTGCAATTCCAAAGGAAGCAGGTGCTATCAGGTGTGTATATTACCGAACTATCAGTTTTATAAGTCGTTGTTGCAAAATACTGACACATATTATTTACAGAGGAGTGGAGAAACTGGTAGAAGCCGAGGAAATGTTGGAACACATGAGCCAGTATTGACTCTATAACTTCTCTTTGAAGATAGATTAAGGGAAGGCAAATCCAAGCTTATAGGTTTTGTAGATTTGGAGAAGGATTTCTACAATGTCGATTACGGTAAAATACAGGGAGCGAAAGGTTATATACAACTTGTATAGAAACCAGACAGAAGTTGTAAGAGTCGTCAGGGATGAAAGGGAAGCAGCGGTTGAGAAGGGAGCGAGACAGGACTATCGCTGATGTTATTCAATCTATTCATTGAAACAAGCATTAATGGAAACCAAAGAATGACTTGGAGAAGGAGTTCAAGTCCAGGGAAAAGAATAAAAATTCTAAGATTTGTAGACGATGTAATTCTGTCAGAGATAGGAAAGTCTTGAAAGAGCAGTTGAATGGAAGGGACAGTGTCTCGAAAGAAGACTATGAGACTGACATCAATAGCAACAACACGAGGGTAGTGGAATGTAGCCGAATTAAATCAGTGGATGCTGAGGGAATTAAATTAGGAATCGAGACACTAAAAATACACTCCTGGAAATGGAAAAAAGAACACATTGACACCGGTGTGTCAGACCCACCATACTTGCTCTGGACACTGCGAGAGGGCTGTACAAGCAATGATCACACGCACGGCACAGCGGACACAGCAGGAACCGCGGTGTTGGCCGTCGAATGGCGCTAGCTGCGCAGCATTTGTGCACCGCCGCCGTCAGTGTCAGCCAGTTTGCCGTGGCATACGGAGCTCCATCGCAGTCTTTAACACTGGTAGCATGCCGCGACAGCGTGGACGCGAACCGTATGTGCAGTTGACGGACTTTGAGCGAGGGCGTATAGTGGGCATGCGGGAGGCCGGGTGGACGTACCGCCGAATTGCTCAACACGTGGGGCGTGAGGTCTCCACAGTACATCGATGTTGTCGCCAGTGGTCGGCGGAAGGTGCACGTGCCCGTCGACCTGGGACCGGACCGCAGCGACGCACGGATGCACGCCAAGACCGTAGGATCCTACGCAGTGCCGTAGGGGACCGCACCGCCACTTCCCAGCAAATTAGGGACACTGTTGCTCCTGGGGTATCGGCGAGGACCATTCGCAACCGTCTCCATGAAGCTGGGCTACGGTCCCGCACACAGTTAGGCCGTCTTCCGCTCACGCCCCAACATCGTGCAGCCCGCCTCCAGTGGTGTCGCGACAGGCGTGAATGGAGGGACGAATGGAGACGTGTCGTCTTCAGCGATGAGAGTCGCTTCTGCCTTGGTGCCAATGATGGTCGTATGCGTGTTTGGCGCCGTGCAGGTGAGCGCCACAATCAGGACTGCATACGACCGAGGCACACAGGGCCAACACCCGGCATCATGGTGTGGGGAGCGATCTCCTACACTGGCCGTACACCACTGGTGATCATCGAGGGGACACTGAATAGTGCACGGTACATCCAAACCGTCATCGAACCCATCGTTCTACCATTCCTAGACCGGCAAGGGAACTTGCTGTTCCAACAGGACAATGCACGTCCGCATGTATCCCGTGCCACCCAACGTGCTCTAGAAGGTGTAAGTCAACTACCCTGGCCAGCAAGATCTCCGGATCTGTCCCCCATTGAGCATGTTTGGGACTGGATGAAGCGTCGTCTCACGCGGTCTGCACGTCCAGCACGAACGCTGGTCCAACTGAGGCGCCAGGTGGAAATGGCATGGCAAGCCGTTCCACAGGACTACATCCAGCATCTCTACGATCGTCTCCATGGGAGAATAGCAGCCTGCATTGCTGCGAAAGGTGGATATACACTGTACTAGTGGCGACATTGTTCATGCTCTGTTGCCTGTGTCTATGTGCCTGTGGTTCTGTCAGTGTGATCATGTGATGTATCTGACCCCAGGAATGTGTCAATAAAGTTTCCCCTTCCTGGGACAATGAATTCACGGTGTTCTTATTTCAATTTCCAGGAGTGTAATAAATGAGGTTTGCTATTTGGACAGTAAAATAGCTGATGATTGCCGAAGTAGAGAGGGCATAAAATGTAGACTGCACAATCTGGCAGCACTCTCCACGACATCGGATCGACACAACTCTCCATCACATTATCGACCAATCAGCAGCCGACGCCGGTCTGGGCAGCCAGCTGCACGAGACCAGCTCACGGTTCGAATTCCACACCCATGGATTCAGAACGACACACTGGAAGAGCTGCCCCCAGGCTCCACAGCAGCACTCGACTCCTGCCTTTGAGGGCAGTGGTTTGTAATCAGATTCGTACTCCTGCCATCTTTCTTTATAAGGACAAACTTCTGACTCATTTGCAGTGGACGAGAATTCTGTGGATATACACATCACTGGGCACTGCTCACTCAGGGCCACATAGTGTTCACTCAGGCACATACTATGTACTGGGGTAAAAAGTGTCAGCAAAGCAAGACAAAGACGTCAAGCGGCCAACCCACTGCCATGATCTACCGACGCCATCGCCACCACCAGGGGACAAAACACCTGCAGAGGCCGCAGTAGGACATCGCAGCACTCGGACATAACAACTCGAGACTAAATAAAATATGTTGTACCGTGGAGTGGACCTTGCCTAGCAACCCCTGTGGGAGATCCAGTCATGACAAAACTCTTCCATCTCGTGTGCAACAGATATTAGACAGGTGAAATACCCTCAGACTTCAAGAGGAATGTAATAATTCCAATGCCAAAGGAATCATATGCTGACATGTGTAGATATTAACAAACTATCAGTTTAGTAAGTCATTGTTGCAAAATAACACGAATTCTTTACAGAAGAATGGATAAATTTTTTAGAAGCCAACCTCAGGGAAGACCAGCTTGCATTCCAGAGAAAGGTAGGAACACGCAAAGGAATACTGACCATATGACTTAACTTAGAAGACTTTTATAGCATTTGTAGACTTAGAGAAAACATTTGAAAACGTTGACTGGAATACTCTCTTTGAAATTCTGATGGTAGCAAGGGTAAAACACAGGAGCGAGAGTTTATTTGCAACCTGTACAGAAACCAGACAGCAGTTATGTGGGTGAAGGGGCATGAAAGGATAACAGCGGTTGAGAAGGGAGTAGCCTGTCCCTGATGTTTTTCAATTTGTACATTGAACAAGTAGTAAAGGATACCAAAGAAAAATTTGGAGTAGTAATTAAAGTTCTGGCAGAAGAAATAAAAACTTTGAGGTTTGCTCATGACACAGCATTTCTGTCAGAGACAGCAAAGAACTTCGAAGAACAGCTAATAGAATGGACATTGTCTTGAAAGGACGATACAAAATGTACATCAACAAAAGCAAAACCAGGATAGTGAAATGTCAGATTAAATCAGGTGCTGCACAGGAAATTAGATTAGGAAACAGTACACTAAAAATAGTAGCTGAATTTAGTTATTTGGGCAGCAAAATAATGAATGATAGCCAAAGTAATGAGGATATTAAATGTAAACTGGCAATGGCAAGAAAAAGGTTTCTGAAGAAGAGAAATTTGTTGACATCGAATATAGATTAACTGTTAGGAAGTCTTTTCTGAAGGTATTTGGAGGCTAGGTCTGTGTGGAAGTGAAATATGGACGATAAACGGTTCAGGCAAGAACGGGATAGAAGTTTTCGAAATGTTTACTACAGAAGACGGTTGAAGATTATACGGTTAGATGAAGGAAAGGCAAACCTACATTTCCAGCTTTTGTAGACTTAGAGAAAGCTTTTGACAATGTTGACTGGAATACTCTCTTTCAAATTCTAAAGGTGGCAGGGGTAAAATACAGGGAGCGAAAGCCTATTTACAATTTGTACAGAAACCAGATGGCAGTTATAAGAGTCGAGGGGCATGAAAGGGAAGCAGTGGTTGGGAAGGGAGTGAGACGGGGTTGTAGTCTCTCCCCGATGTTATTCAATCTGTATATTGAGCAAGCAGTAAAGGAAACAAAAGAAAAATTCGTAGTAGGTATTAAAATCCATGGAGAAGAAATAAAAACTTTGAGGTTCGCCGATGACATTGTAATTCTGTCAGAGACAGCAAAGGACTTGGAAGAGCAGTTAAATGGAATGGACAGTGTCTTGAAAGGAGGATATAAGATGAACATCAACAAAAGCAAAACGAGGATAATGGAATGTAGTCAAATTAAGTCGGATGATGCTGAGGAAATAAGATTAGGAAATGAGACACTTAAGAGTAGTAAAGGAGTTTTGCTATTTGGGGAGCAAAATAACTGATGATGGTCGAAGTAGAGAGGATATAAAATGTAGACTGGCAATGGCAAGGAAAGCGTTGCTGAAGAAGAGAAATTTGTTAACATCGAGTATAGATTTTAGTGTCAGGAAGTCGTTTCCGAAAGTATTTGTATGGTGGCTGGCTCTGAGCACTATGGGACTTAACATCTATGGTCATCAGTCCATTTGTATGGTGTGTAGCCATGTATAGAAGTGAAACATGGACGATAAATAGTTTGGACAAGAAGAGAATAGAAACTTTCGAAATGTGGTGCTACAGAAGAATGCTGAAGATTAGATGGGTAGATCACATAACTAATGAGGAGGTATTGAATAGAATTGGGGAGAATAGGAGTTTGTGGCACAACTTGACAAGAAGAAGGGACCGGTTGGTAGGACATGTTCTGAGGCATCAAGGGATCACAAATTTAGCATTGGAGGGCAGTTTGGAGGGTAAAAATCGTAGAGGGAGACCAAGAAATGAATACACTAAGCAGATTCAGAAGGATGTAGGTTGCAGTGAGTACTGGGAGATGAAGAAGCTTGCACAGGATAGAGTAGCATGGAGAGCTGCACCAAACCAGTCTCTGGACTGAAAACAACAATGTAACCAATGTGGAAGTACAGAACATAGTTGGGGAGAAAGGAAATTTGTGGCATAACTTGACTAAAAGCATGGATCGGGTGATAGGATATATTCTGGGACATCAAGGAATCACCATTTGGTATTGGAGTGAGGGGGTAAGAACTGTGAAGGAGACTGAGAGATGAATAGAGTAAGCAGGTTCATAAGGCTGTATATTGCAGTAGTTATTCGAAGATGAAGAGGCTTGCACATGATAGAGTAGGGTTGAGAACTGCACCAAATCAGTCTTCATACTAAGGACCACAACAACAACATCTGCTTATTAATATTGTTTTGATGTTCATGATATTGCTGCATCTATCTTAGAAGTTAGCTAGTTTTGTTTTGGTGCCAAGAGGACTCACGCAGTAGTCTGCAACTAGCAGGTGGCCATATCGAATTCTGGTAGTGAAAGAAATTTTTATCAGTAATATCTGGGTTATACGTTGATGTCAAATATCAGACTCTTCTATCTCACTCAAAAACAAGATGGCTGTCGTTAATGGCCGCAGTTGAGAGAATTTTTAAGTTTTGGATTCCACTAAAACAATTTTTTGACTCCAAAGACAGGAAACCCAAAATAACTTCAGTTTTTTTCAGTAGTCCAGTCCGTGAAATTTACTTCATGTTTTCGCAGTCAGACTTGGCTCCCTTTGAAAAAAATATAAATAGCGTAGAGAAGAATAGATTCCCGATGACTGATATAAGAAATATATTAATCGACATTCCAAGATGTCTTAATGAAAGGAAGACTGCCAATTTCATTGGCGTGCAAACCAGGATCAATTCGAGTAAATTAAAGTATCAGAACCCTAACCAAGAAATAATTAATTTGGTTTCGAAATTTGAGGAGGAGACAATGGCTTTCTATACCATAGCATTTGATTACTTAGAGAAATGGGCTATTTTTTAAAAATAAATATCAAGTATTATTACATTCCCAAGCAGTACATGGTATGTCTCTCCAAGTGAAAAATTTCGGAGTTAAAACTTCCCCTCATTCTGATCTCTGGGAGAGGATAACATTGAGAGTAGGCATATTTGGAAGGAAGAAAGGGACAGTGAAGGAAGGAAAGATGAGGATTGGAACATTTAATGTGAGGACATACTGCAAGCAGGAAAGCTAGAGAATGCAAAACAGGAGATGAAAAGGAACAGATTAGATGCCCTTGATTTGTGTGAAATAAAATGGGGGAGAGAATGGCGACATAGAAAGTGGAGATTATAAGCTCTTTTACTCAGGGGAAATCAAGAGTGGTGAAAACGGAGTAGGAAGATTGATAGGGCAAAAGATAAATAAGGTAAAGAAGGTACAATATATTGATGGAAGACTGATGATAATACGACTGAAGGGTAGTCAAAAAGATTTGGTGTTAATACAGGTATATATGCCAGCCCGCCAGCATAGAGATGAGAAATTGAAAGAATATTATGAGGAAATACAAGAACTCATCGAGAAAGAAAATAGAAATGCCTGCATTATAATAATGGGGGACTGGAATGCAGTGGTGGGTGAAGGAAGAGATGAAGATACAGTAGAAAAATTTGGATTAGGAATAAGAAATGAGAGAGATGAACGACTAATTAGTTTCTATAAAGAAAATTCATTAGCAGTGGGAAACACATTATTTGAACACCACAAAAGGAGACGTTACACATTGATATCAATTTTGAATAGGGAAAGATATCAGTTGGACTACATCCTGATACAAAAAGGGTTTAGGAACTATTTGAAGAATGCCAAAGCTTATCCAGGAGCGGATATAAATTCAGACCACGATAGTGTATTTCTCCCACAGAAGTGGGAGAAATACAAGTGAAGTTGAAAAAAGTCTGGAGAGGTAAAACAAAAAAAAGACTAAACACAGAAAGACTCAAAGTGGTAGGAAAATAGGAAAGGCATCAGATTTGGAAAACAGATTTATGGAAAAATGGGAAAGAGGTAGTGTTGATGAAAGTGTTAATGACAAATAGATAAAAATGAGGGAAGGACTCATGGACTCAGCCAAAAAAGTACTATGAATTAGAGTATCCCAAATTACCAGGAAAGAATGGACAACAGAAAACATGTTGACAAAGATGGAAGAGCGGAGAAAATGGAAAAATGTAGAAACTGAAGAAGGCAAAAAGAGGTACACGAAACTGAATAATAAATTAAGAAGAGAAACTGAAGAAGTAAGGGAAAATGGATGAAACAGAAATGCGATGAAATAGAGAAAATGGAGAAAGAGGGAAAGTATGAAATGATGTATAGACTGGCTAGTCAGATAGTTTTTGAACGTAAAAGAAAGAGGAATAGCATGGAAATAGAAAGAGCGGATGGTACTCTAGCGGAAGAACCACAGGAAGTTTTGAACAGATGGCAAGAATATATTGAATGTCTGTATAAGGGAGATGAAATACAAAGCGAAATTAAGGTTGAAGAGGAGCAATATGTGCCGGAAGATGGAAAGGGATTCACCTTCTTGCAAGCAGAAGTAGAAAAGGCGCTGAAGGAGATGAAGAATAGGAAGGCATGTGGAAGTGATGATTTGCCAGCAGAACTGATGAAGAGTCTGGGAAACAAGGCAAGAAAAGAAATTGTCTACCTATGTAACGAGATATATGACAAAGTGGAATGGCCTGAGGATTTCCTTGCAACAGTTATGATACCAATAGAGAAAAAGAGAAACGCTAAAAAAATGTGAAAGCGTAGGACCATCAGTCTAATTTCTCATGCAGCTAAAGTCTTGCTGAGAGTGTTGAATAGAAGGCTATATGGAAAGCTGGATAGAGGAACTGCAGAGGAGCAGTTCGGATTTAGAAGAGGAAAAGGAACAAGAGATGCTGTTGGCCTGTTAAGAACTATAGGGGAAAGATATATGGAAAAGGTAGAGAAATCTTTGCTGTTTTTATAGATTTAGAAAAGGCTCTTGACAGAGTTCAGTGGAACAAGCTGATTGATATTTTGAAGAGGAAAGGAATAGATTGGAAAGGGAGACGACTGATACAGTATCTATATTTACACCAGAAAGTAAGGATAAGGATTGGAAATGAAATGTCAGAAGGAAGCATCATTGGACGAGGTGTTAGACAAGGTTGTTGCCTTTCCCCATTGCTGTTTAACGCACACCTTGAAGAGATTATTGCGAAGGGCTTAGATGTGAAAAGAGAAATATGTACTGGTGAAAAGAGAATAGAATATGTAAGACATGCTGAAGACATTGTATTAGTGGCAAAAAGTGAGAGGACAGTGAATAACATGCTGAAAGATCTGAATGAAGTTTGTGTGGAATATGGGATGCAAATAATCACAGCAAAAACAAAGAGTATGGTCATCAGTTCAAGACGCAGACTATCCAATATTAAAATAGGACTATCTAGCAATAGCCAAGTAAGTGCATTTAAATATCTTAGAAGCACACTAACTGAAGACTTGAGATGTCACCAGGAGGTGAAAACTCGAATTGCCATATCGAAGGAGGCATTCTACAGAAAGAGGAGACTCTTATGCGGCAAATTAGATAAAGGTCTAAGAAAAGGACTGGCAAATGTTTTGTCTGGAGTGTGGCACTATGTAGGGCAGAAACATGGACGCTGAGACGAGGGGATAAAGAAAGGTTGGAAGCGTTTGAGATGTGGATGTGGAGGAGAATGGAGAGAATAAGCTGGATGGAAAGAGTGAGAAATGAAAGAGTATTGGAAAGGGTTGGTGAGAGAAGATGTCTGCTGAAGGTTGTAAGAGAAAGGAAAAAGAACTGGTTGGGACATTCATTGAGAAGGGAGTGCTTACTAGCAGATGCTTTGGAAGGATTGGTTTGTGGGAGAAGTTTGAGAGGAAGAAGGAGATACAAGATTATAGACGACGTAAAGGGAAGAGGAAATTATGCAGACCTGAAGAGGATGGCAGAAGACCGGACAGCCTAGAGAACTAACATGTTAAAACCTGCCTTTTGGCAGAACAATGATGATGATGATGATGAATATCTGTCCAGATTGCCCGGAAAGGGGGTAAGTTAAGGTCGTTCATAGTTTACGATCACCAGACTGTTACTCAATGCCTTTCATTAAATTAAAAATATATCCGCTGTGTCTCATGGACTGAAAGCGTTTGACATTGTTGTTGCTGATTCGTCCATAAAAAGGAACACTAACCTCAGTGGTGGCTTTTCTGTTACGTGGGAGGAATGGAGTCTGCCTTCCATTTACTTTCCTTCTGTCCTCATTTGTAAAAGCAAAATTAAGCCCACCGAATAAAAAAAAGTTGTTCAGTCCCAGGACGCATAACGCTAATACCATGTAACGCTGCTTTGATAATGGTCTCAATTCAGCGAAAAATAAAGTCCAAAACTTTCCTCAGTTCTGCCGTATCTAGGTGTAGCCACTCATTGATCACTTGATCCCGTAGACCTACAAAATGGGTGAGGCTGTTGATTGGTACCTTTCATCCGCTGTTTCAAATAGTCAGTGGGATTCATTTCAAGTGATGAATCGACCCAGTCGAAGTGCCAGAGGGGTACCTGAGAATACATCAATCCAGGAACATACACGTGCAACTCTGTGAACACGGCTGTTGTCATCCTCAGAGACGTGTCCACAGCGTACTCATCATTAACATCTAGAAGTAAGGGAAACAATAACCGAGAGTTTGGAATAATCATCTTGGTTTAGGTATACCTAACCCTGAAGGAGTGAGCCTTTGGTATCATGTAGTGATACCACTTAACTGGCGTAGCATGTTGGTAAGGGTTATTGCAAGTTTCTGTCCAACACTAACAACGGTCATTGGGATCTGGCAGACACAATGGAGAATGCCACATGCAGTGGCTCTGGACTACGAGCGCCCTGTGCTCCCCACGGCCGGCGTCAGCCACTCAGCCCACTTGTGCTTTGAGCCACTTTGCTACAGGAGGCTATGAACACGCCACCTAGTCAAGGCACTAACATCATCGTTTGTGTGTCAGTACAGAGAGACTCTTCCTTAACTGACACTGAGAGCTGGACTCTATCTCTTGTTGCATTATTTGTAATGAGTCTTCATATGCTTTGAGAAATACAAATTAAGTAAATCTTCTTTTTGTTGTGTTGACCTGTTCCCTAATCGTTTCTGCTCCTGTACAGCTTTCCTACAATGACAGTTACCACGCCACTCTGCAGCCCATCTCTCCTTAATGTTGTGTACGAACTCCTACACGACAGAGCCAAACCTTTAACCTCACTCTCCACACACTACGGGTTAAATACCTAAGTGGGACGTCGTTGAACTCGGCGCCTTGCATCATTTGAAAAAAAAGTAAGAAAGAAAGAAAAGCAAAGCCGTGACTCGTTGGACGGCATTACACACCTCCAGCCAGCTGCTGCCTAGTTTCTGTGTTCTTTGGCCGACTGCAGACATGTCACTGTATGTGTCACTGTTAACAGTGGCGCAAGCGAACTGTCAATTTCGTGCAGTTCCATTCCAATGTTCGCTTGTAAAAGGTCGAGAAAGACCTCAATTCACAGCTAGCGGGAATTCCTGTCGGCTTTGAAACCGGTCGTTGTTTGCAAGGCTACTCTGACATGCCTGCGTATGGTACAGCATCCGTTGTAGACACAATGGACTGTCTACGTTGATACACCATCGGACGGGCAACTTCATCCACTGTGCCACTATGAGAACGGCGAAACGTGATAGCTCATTTGTGCCATTCTGTCATGCCTCAAGTCAACACAGTGTACTGCGCGGAATCCATGAAACTCAGGTGCCAACACACTGCTTCACCAGCATGACTTACGTCAGCGGCAGAAGACGACATGACTGCCTGGTACCAGTTATGCACTATCTACAGCGCTCGAAAACGACCATTGTGCTATTTCTAGAGGTGATTAGTATTTCAACAGTACTCTGGCAAACACTGCTCCGTCACCCGCGTAACGCAGATATATGCACTTTTGGCAGACTGCACCGAGGAAAGAAGAAGTGTCATGTCTTACGATTTCATTTGTATAAGGGACACCAGTGAAAATGAGGCCCTAAGATCTATTTTGAGATAATAACTTCACAAATAGACGCAAGCATGCCAAAAGTTGTTGACCAGATACTGATTGTTCCTTACACTTTTTCTGAACCTACGTTTCACAGAGCTGGGAACGGAAGACGTATCAAGACGTCAAGAGAAAAATTACTCTTTTTCTGTAACGGAAAGCGGGGACCTACGCTTCTTTGCATCAGAACAGCGTGTCGGTACTCATGAACAACATTCAAAAGTTTCTTCCCGTAGGTTACTTCTCTCTTCTGTATCTATCACCTCCATGAGTTTCTTTCTCGCATCAAAGTTCGTAATATTTCTATTGGGATGAAACAAGGGGTTGAGGTGAACAGGAAATCGGGCCACTTATATTAATGTAACGTTTCTGAAATTTGTAACGTGCCTGAAAGCTGTTCTTCATGACACAGTTCTTCCCTTGTAATCAGAGCGATGGCGCCTTCTTGCAGAAGAAAGACTGGAGTTTGTTGATTAAACGGAAGCTCAAAACAGCTCCTGAATGTCGATATAATTTGTAGCATTTATCAGTGCACAAATGGAAAAAGTCTAATAGCTCGAACAGTCACAACTCATCATTACATATTAATATTTGCGACATTACGCACCCCTTCTAGAGCAGATAGTGAGTTTGCTTAGTCACAGACGCGGACGATACGTTCATCTCTTCCACAAATATGGCAAGTTGTTTTACCAGGAAATAAAAGCTTCTGTTAAACCATCCAAAATCTCTTACTGTTATGTTAGGTAATTCATAGCATATAAAATTTCATACATTTCATAATTCATAAGAAACATGTATTAACCACATTTTAATTCTTTTAATTGCTGTTGTTGTACCTCCCGTATAATATTCCATTTTAAAAGCTGAACATTGAGATCATTTAATGAATCTAAACCTGTAAAATATTATATTATAGCGATATTGACTGTTGTAATAAAAGTTAGCAAACATCTGCTGGTATTCTATGTGACAGTGCTTCTAAGACTACTAATTTTATCAAAAATGCTCTATTCCTAAGGTATGATCCAAACGTGGAATGATTCCTTTCTAAATTGCATGCGTTTCTGTACATTATCTGTATTAATTGTCTTCTGTAGCTGCAGTCGATATGAATATAGCTGAAGATGTTTTCGTAGATTTCTACGCATTGTCATATGACGGATGTGGAGTTCCCATGAATGTTACAAAACTACTTATATGGTGAGCAATGAGAAGCTACCTGTAAGCGTTCAGAGTTTTCAGCACGGACTTTATAAGAGATTGCAACCTTCACACGAACTGAGTTTTTATAAAACTCTTCTGCTCTGAAGACCATCTCATACTGTAAAATAAGAAAACACCATTTCGTCCATTATTGAAACTGACCTTCAGGAAGATATTTGACAGCCTACGCAAAGCCACTTACTATAGTGGCAGTAAGCCTTGGTCATTTACAATATTTCGCGGTCTACAACTCAGTAAAACTTCATAGCAACTTTAACCACGGAACACAACGAACATTCTTATAATTCAGTGTGTATTCCCACGGAGAGCTTCTGCATCGTCCCATGAAATACCAGACGACAGTGTTAAATCATCAGTTGTTTAATCTTTTGTTTAATCTTTACTTTGTGGAAGCCATTGTGTAACAAGAAGATAACGTAGCAATTCCATTTCGGAACGAATTACCTTTTTCTCTAAAATATTTGCTGATATAATCAATTACCGTAACATGTTGTTATGATGTTATCAGCTACTCTGCGCATAGGACGATCTTACACAAATTTTCTTAGCCGTCGTAAGGATCATTTATGTGATAATGTGCTGGCTGAATTATATCTACACAGAACGCAAAAATAAGTGAAGAAATGTTTTCAGGAATCGTTCTACACCAGCCAATACGAAGTTTCACATCCACAATCCCTGCCTCCAACAAACTGTTCAGCCACTTTCGCCTCTAAATCCGAGAAAGTTTTTTTTTGCCGTATTTTGTTTTTTTTTGTTTCTCTTTTCTTGTTCTTCTGATGTTTCATTCACATGTTATTGAGAGGGTAAACATATCACAGTTTGTTACGTACCCACGGACTGACTTAATACAGGCTGTACATAAAGTTCGGGAACACTTTCAGTTATTTATTGTACAAGAACCAACATTGTACAGATATCATACATATGTCATTTTGAAGAGAAACCCTGAAAGTTTTTCCATGTATACCGCCACAACGTAGTTTGGTAATTTGCCGATAGCGCTAATGGCAAATATGGAGAGTTAAGGTTCGGAGCGAGCTTTCTGTGTGTTGGAGTTCGACAAAAACAAGTGTACTAGAGCTGTTCAGTGGATGTTTAGAACCAAGTACGGTAAGAAGCCACTACCAAGAAAGGCCATTTACCACTGTTACAACAAATTCATTACGACGGGTTGCCTGTGCCCGCCAAAGAGAAGCGGACGTCCCAGTGTGGGTGAAGTGAATGTGGAGCGCGTACGAGAGAAATTCATAAGGAGTCCAAAGAAATCGGTGCGTCGTGCATCCCGTGAACTCAAAATGTTTATAAAAAAACTGTCAGAGTTTCTCTTTAAAATGCAATATGTATGACATATGTACAATGTTTAGTTCTTGTGCAATAAATAATTGAAAGTGTTCCCGGATTTTATGTACACCCTGTATTATTTCCCTCGTTGTGTTTTGTATACAACTGATGATGGATACCACAACAGACACTTCGGTTGAAGTGGAATGCAGCAATCAGCAAGAGCTGGGCAGACAAGTAAAGGTACAATAAGGTAACTACGAAGAAACCGTAGGTAACAGAAGAAACGCTTCCATTGATCGATGAAAGAAAGATGCACAAACATATTCGGGAAAAAACATGAATATAGGAATATAAGTCACTTAGGAATGAAAAAAATAGGAAATGCAGAGAGGTCAAGGTGAAATGGCTGCAGGAAAAACGTAAAGCAATCGACAAAGAATGGTTATCCAGAGGACTGCTTAAAATACAGAAAATTCAAAACGAAGTTTGTGACATTAAAAACAAAGGCGTCAACATTAAGAGTGCAAGAGTAATTGCACAGTTAAACGCAGAAGAGGGAGCGGATAGGTTGAAACAGTACATTGAAGGGCTCTATGAGGGGGGAGAACTTTCTGACGACGTTATAAAAGAAGGAATGGGAGTCGATAGTAAGGACATAGGGGATTCATTGTAACAGTTTATCAGAGCTTTGGAAAACTTCAGATCAAATAAGCCAGAAGGCACGGATAACATTAGTTTGAAACTCTAAAATCGTTGGTGGGAGTGGCAACCAAACGAGTATTCACTATGTTCGGTAAAATCTATGTCCTTGAAACATACCATCAGAATTTCGAAAAAAAATGTTAAACACACATTCTGGAAAATAGCCAAGACGGAAAAATGCTAGAATCATCAGACAAACAGCTTACCATCTTAAGCAACCGTGAAACGTGGCAGGCAATTCTGCATGCCATTTTCATGAAAATTAGAGCATGATTTCGTAATTCAGAGACTGACAACAGATAAAATCGAAATGAGAACGTTTATTGATTAACTGAAATCACGGTGACAGGCAGTATGGTCTCTACGTAATTTTCATTTCTTTCCTTTATTAACACTGTGACGGGCTCAATGGTTTGTGAAAGTGTCTGGTGTGCATGCGAATATACAGCACGTTGGATTTCAGATGGGCGAACAGGAAACACTACGGCCATACGTGATTGGTTGGGAGTCAAGATCGCCGAACCGGGTGATGGAGTCTTGCGGCCAGCTTAGCTGTTCCAGGGGGAGGGGGGGGGGGGGGGGAGAGCAGCTTTTGTGCATCTACACCACCGTTCACCCTGGAGGGCAGTGTGGTGCTGAGTACAGGAGTCGTGGCCACCTTTTGTGTTTTGCGGACCACCTTTGAAGATACCCATATTCTAGGATACATGGGCTACCGGAAACAATGTCTAGCTTTGCAGTGACTCTATTTATCAAGCCCTCACTTGCAAGACTAGTGGCATATGTGGGAAAACGCGTGATTGGCATAATGGTGTGTGACGTCAAGAGCGCAGTTTGAGGTCAACGTTTTTTTTGATAGTATTGGAGATTTCAATGCTGTGATTAGCATCTGAAGGAGACGCGCTATTTTGCGGGATTCTGTAGGGGAGGGAAACCTCGTGACTGGGACTCAGTGCTTCTTGATTTTGCAATTAGCATCTGGCAATGTTTGGCGGAAAGTAGTCAGCAATGCGTAAGTGAGCGCCACAAGAGAAACTCTGGGTGTTATGACACGGAGATGCCCACATAGATTTCAGTTTAGGACACGCAAGTTACTCATCGAATCCGAGTACAGTAGCAATGGAAGATGGATCGACTTGGTATTGCATCACGGTTGAACCTGCAACATCTTCGAGTTGCAACAGCATGCTGACAAAATCGTCTTCATGAAGGGGCCAGGACATCAGCAGCGTACAGCTCGGCGCACCTGAAAAATTACCAGTTCATGACACTGATGTGGGTGTGCCAACTGTAAAAATTGTTAGTTCGCCTAACCGGGTCATTCCAGAGGATTTAAATATGCCAAATCTCTTGGTAGTAAATTGTCGAAGTGTCTGTAGCAAGATCCCCGAGTTACTCTCCTTAATAAACAGTAGTAATGCTAATATTGTATTAGGTACCGAAAGCTGGTTGCAACCAGGCAAAAATAGCAGTGAAATTTTGAACTCGGATTGGACAATGTTTTGGAAGGATAGGACTGATGCTATGGGAGGTGGTGTGTTCATTGCAGTTAAAAGTTGTTTAAATGCAGTTGGGATCGATAATGGGTCGGACTGTGAAATAGTCTGGATAAAGCTGTCAATCAGACAAAAAGTGACCATTGTATTAGGATGTTTTTATAGACCACTAGCATCCGCAACAAATGTCGCAGAACGTTTCAGGGAAAGTCTTGAGTACATAGGAAATACACTCCTGGAAATTGAAATAAGAACACCGTGAATTCATTGTCCCAGGAAGGGGAAACTTTATTGACACATTCCTGGGGTCAGATACATCACATGATCACACTGACAGAACCACAGGCACATAGACACAGGCAACAGAGCATGCACAATGTCGGCACTAGTACAGTGTATATCCACCTTTCGCAGCAATGCAGGCTGCTATTCTCCCATGGAGACGATCGTAGAGATGCTGTATGTGGTCCTGTGGAACGGTTTGCCATGCCATTTCCACCTGGCGCCTCAGTTGGACCAGCGTTCGTGCTGGACGTGCAGACCGCGTGAGACGACGCTTCATCCAGTCCCAAACATGCTCAATGGGGGACAGATCCGGAGATCTTGCTGGCCAGGGTAGTTGACTTACACCTTCTAGAGCACGTTGGGTGGCACGGGATACATGCGGACGTGCATTGTCCTGTTGGAACAGCAAGTTCCCTTGCCGGTCTAGGAATGGTAGAACGATGGGTTCGATGACGGTTTGGATGTACCGTGCACTATTCAGTGTCCCCTCGATGATCACCAGTGGTGTACGGCCAGTGTAGGAGATCGCTCCCCACACCATGATGCCGGGTGTTGGCCCTGTGTGCCTCGGTCGTATGCTGTCCTGATTGTGGTGCTCACCTGCACGGCGCCAAACACGCATACGACCATCATTGGCACCAAGGCAGAAGTGACTCTCATCGCTGAAGACGACACGTCTCCATTCGTCCCTCCATTCACGCCTGTCGCGACACCACTGGAGGCGGGCTGCACGATGTTGGGGCGTGAGCGGAAGACGGCCTAACGGTGTGCGGGACCGTAGCCCAGCTTCATGGAGACGGTTGCGAATGGTCCTCGCCGATACCCCAGGAGCAACAGTGTCCCTAATTTGCTGGGAAGTGGCGGTGCGGTCCCCTACGGCACTGCGTAGGATCCTACGGTCTTGGCGTGCATCCGTGCGTCGCTGCGGTCCGGTCCCAGGTCGACGGGCACGTACACCTTCCGCCGACCACTGGCGACAACATCGATGTACTGTGGAGACCTCACGCCCCACGTGTTGAGCAATTCGGCGGTACGTCCACCCGGCCTCACGCATGCCCACTATACGCCCTCGCTCAAAGTCCGTCAACTGCACATACGGTTCACGTCCACGCTGTCACGGCATGCTACCAGTGTTAAAGACTGCGATGGAGCTCCGTATGCCACGGCAAACTGGATGACACTGACGGCGGCGGTGCACAAATGCTGCGCAGCTAGCGCCATTCGACGGCCAACACCGCGGTTCCTGGTGTGTCCGCTGTGCCGTGCGTGTGATCATTGCTTGTACAGCCCTCTCGCAGTGTCCGGAGCAAGTATGGTGGGTCTGACACACCGGTGTCAATGTGTTCTTTTTTCCATTTCCAGGAGTGTAAATATCCAAATTATCCATTAGTTATATGTGGAGACTTTAATCTGACGTACATTGACTGGGAAAATTACACGTTTATCACAGGGGGCAGAAGCAAAGACTCGTTTGAAGTTATTCTCGGGGTGCTCTCAACATACAACCATGAGAAATTGGTTAGAAAACCAACTCGAGATGGGAACATATTAGGTATCTTGGCGACAAACAGACCTGATCTTTTTGAGAAAGTTAATCTATGAGTGCCTATGTTCGCTCTGATCTGCGACCTACTATACTATGCACATCTGATGCAAAGGGCGAAGCAGAAGCAGAGTTCTTGTTTTTCGAAATAAATACATCAAATCAGAAACTGCTAATTGGAGTAATCTATAAACCTCCAAACGTCGGTGCTATGTCCTCCTTTCAGTCTGCCCTGTCCTCGCTCGTGACACTGTATGAACACATAATCATTATGGGCGACACAAACATCGACTTACAGTTAAAATCTCCCTGTGCAGAAAAACTTAGGAGACTGTTCCACTCCAATGATATGAGTTTAACACCGCTGGACCCAAATCATCACACGCCACACAGCCATACACTCATAGATATAATAGCAACAAAGCGATCAGATAAAATAATTCGCGCCAATCAGACATCCGCTCCAGGACTCTCTGCTCATGACGTGATATTCTTAAATTACTCAGTACATACTACCAAAGAAAAATCTCACCTGGTAACCTACAGAAACCTAAAAAAATGTTAACCATGACGCTCTTCAAAGGGATTGCTCAGACATCCCTTGGCATGATATAAGCAATGAACCGACTTTAGACGGAAAAATTCGGGAATTATGTCGCAAAATTATTGCACTGTATGATAAACATGCTCCTCAACGCACTGTCAAGGTAAAGAGAGCTCCCGCTCCGTGGCTCACCACTGCATTACGCCAGTTAATGAATGAACGTGATGCTGCCCATAGGGCCTTCAAGCGTAACCCAACTCCCGAGGCGTACGAAGCTTATAGGAAACTCCGAAATAGAACCAAGCAAAGCGTGAGGAATGCCAAAATCAGATATGCCCGCTCTGTCGTATGCGGCATATCAAAACCTGCTGCTCTGTGGAAAAAGCTGCGCTGTTTCGGTATAGGGAAGCGAAGATCTGACGCTGTTTATCAAGCGTCTGCAGAAGAATTAAACGATTTCTTCTCGACAGCTGTAAACTGTCACGCAGCGACAAATTACCAGCCCCAAGATATCAATCTCTCGAGAGACAAGTTTTTCCTAAAACATGTCACTACCGGCACAGTACACAAGGCAATTATGAGAATCTCTTCCGAGGCAGTAGGAAATGATGGAGTGAGCATTGGCATGATTAAGAACGTCGTAAACACTATTACTCCAGTTATCACAGACATCTTCAACCTGTCTCTTGTCAGTAGTACATATCCTACTGAGTGGAAGCAAAGTTTAATTCAACCTATACCCAAGACTGACAACCCTAAGTCGCCAGGTGACTACAGGCCGATCAGCATACTTCCTGCAATATCTAAAGCCCTAGAATACATCGTCCATGAACAGCTGACAGATTACCTCAAAACTCATAACATCCACGACAAACATCAGTCAGGCTTTCTAAAGCACCATAGTACAGCAACTGCATTAATCAAAGTAACTGATAACATTAAACATGCTATGGACAGACGTGAAGCTACCATCCTAATACTGCTTGACTTTAGCAAGGCTTTTGATACACTTGTCTTTATATATTACTAATTAAACTGAAGCAGCTGAATTTCTCAAACAGCGCAATACACTGGTTCGACAGCTACCTCAAAAACAGAAGTCAACAAGTCATTTGTGGGTCGGAAAAGTCATCATGGAAAAACGTGCGCTCTGGAGTTCCCCAAGGCTCCGTCCTTGGTCCATTACTCTTCTCACTGTACATTAATGATATTTCTTCAGTGATTCACTCCTGCAACTACCATCTATATGCCAACGACATCCAACTGTACATAAGTGCGAGCCCCAAGAACATTACTGACGCAGTAGTGAGTATGAACGCAGATTTTTGCTCTGTTTCTCGATGGGCACAGAACCTAGGTCTGAAACTAAACCCCAAGAAATCCCAGGTCATAATTATATCTCATCCAAAGTTAATCAGTCGGTACTTTCGCGAAACAGTCCCTCAAATACTCCTCAATGGTACCCAACTACCATACCAAAAAACAGTAAAAGACCTTGGAATAATCTTGGATGAACACCTAAACTGGGAAGAACAAACAGTCACAGTTTGCCGGAAATCTCTCTCCTCCCTACATGCAATTCAAAAATTTAGAAAAATATTTCCAACCCATGTTAAACAAAAATTAGTCCAAACACTAGTCTTGCCTAATCTTTACTACTGTGATGTAGTTCAACACGGCACAAATAGTGAAAATTCGAGATGCCTCGAGCTAGTGATGAATGCTTGCGTTAGATACGTATGCAATATACGGTTGTATGATCATATCAGTCCTTCATACTCCCAGCTAGGTTGGATACGCCCACATAAGGCACGCGATCTCCATACGATGTGCTTACTTCATCGATTTCTTAGCCACTGGTGCCCCCAATACTTATCTTCTCACATTAAACACCTATCATCATTCCACAACCGCAATACCAGATCGGATACGTCTAGCGTCTTGGCTGTACCTTTACATAACACGAAATCTTTCTCCGTGTCATCCGCCATCTCAGCCATACGACTATGGAACGCGCTCCCCTGTGATCTGCGTCTTATCCAAAACCACTCAACATTCAAGAGGGAACTTAAGACTTACATATTAGGGACGGTATAGCCACCATTGTTGTGCCCCTCTCATCTTTTTCTTTCTCCTCTCCATCATAGCTTCGAATTTTACCATTCTATTTCTCTTCCTCTAACCTATCTACCTCTTCTATATCTCTTTCACCCCATTCCATCGTCTTATGTCTCTGCTTGATGAGAATAACTCACAAGCTGCAAGAATATAACGAGAAAATTCCCAACTAGCAATAGGACTGACACTTATAAAAGAAAAATATGTTTACTTTCATATACATATTCATTATTATTATTATTATTGTTATTATTATTCTTGATTGTTATAATTATTTTTTGATTGTTATAATTATTATTGTACTACTTTTATAATCTCTATTTTTTCTTTAACATTAATACTGTATAACATGTTATATGTCCTTAATGTTCTGTAGAAACTGAAATTTGTTGAATCTGAGTATGCCTGGTTAGGCGTAAGAGAGGGCCTGAAGGCCCTAATCTTGCCAGGTAAAATAAATGCAGAAATAAAATAAATAAATAAAGAGGTATTAGCGACCATAATGTCGTTGTGGCTTCTGTGTCAGTGGAAGTTACAAGGAAACCAAAGAACCAGCGTAGAGTTTTCGTGTTTGGGAAAGCAAATAAAAGTGTCTTTAATGAATATTTTCATAGTCAGCTCCAAGCATTCACTGCGGGGACACAAAGATATTGAGCGTCTTTGGTCGGAACTTAAAGGTATTGTCCACCACGTGCTAGAGATATATGTGCCTAGCAAAAATATAGGGGAGGGGAAAGATCCACCTTGGTTTAACAAACATATTAGGAAGTTGCTGAGAAAGAAGAGAATTTTGCACAGTCGTTTTAAACGTAGTCACTGCCCCGCTGACAAACAGAAATTATGCGAAATGAAAGCACGTGTCAAAAGGTAAATGAGAGATTCTTTTAACGAATTTGAAAGCAATGTTTTATCTGCACATTCTAAAAAAACCCAAAAAATTTTGGTCAATACCTTTCCTAGCTGACAGTACGGGTGATGTAACGGATGATGATGAACAGAAGGCCGAAGTTCTAAATCTAGCTTTCAAAAACACGTTTACGGTAGATGACTGCAGCACCATACCCCCTTTCAATTATCGAACAAACACAAGGATGGCTGACATAGTGTTTAGTGTATCTCAGATTGTAAAACAGTTAAGATCCTTAGACGCCAGGAAGGCATCTGGCCCAGACGGTATTCCCGTAAGATTTTATGTTGACTATGCTACAAATATAGCACCAGAGATCATTGGAACAGCGGAAAGTTCCATGAGACTGGAAGAAGGCCCAGGTCACAGCGATCTATAAAAAGGGTAGAAAATCGGATGCACATAATCACCGGCCAATTTCACTGACATCGATTTGTTGTAGAATCATATAACATATTTTCTGTTCAGACATAATGACCTTTCTAGACTCTGAGAAGCTCATCTGCAGAAACCAGCAAGGTTTTAGAAAACAGCGGTCATGCGAGACACAGTTGGCCCTCTTTGTGCATGATATACAACAGGCTAGAAAACAGCGGTCATGCGAGACACAGTTGGCCCTCTTTGTGCATGATATACAACAGGCTCTAGATACCGACTCCCAGGTTGATACCATATTCCTCCACTTTCGAAAGGCGTTCGACTCATTTCCGCACTGTCGCTTGCTCCAAAAAGTGCGCGCTTACGGTCTATCCGATGACATATGCGGTTGGATAGAAAGTTTTATAACAGACAGAGAGCTGTATGTCGTTCTGAATGGAGAGACTTCAACAGAAACAAGCGTAACATCAGTTGTGCCCCAGGGCAGCGTAATAGGTCCGCTGTTTTTTACGATTTACATAAACGATCTGGTTGACGGTATTGACAGCGGCATTAGACTGTTTGCCGATGATGCTGTAGTGCACAGGAAAGTAGTATCACACGAAAGTTGTGAACAAATCAATGAGAATTTGCAGAAAATAAATGCGTGGTGTAATGACTGGCAGTTATCTCTCAATATTAGTAAGTGTAACCTACTGCGTATAACAAAGTGAAAATCCCAATTAATGTACGAATACTAAATAAATGCCCAGTCTTTGGAAGCGGTAACACCCATCAAATATCTGGGTGTGACTATTCGAAATGATCTCAAATGGAACGATCAGATTACTCAAGTAACGGGTAAGGCGAACTCTAGATTGCGGTTTATTGGTAGAATCCTGAGGCGATGCACTCCTTCAACAAAGGAAATTGCTTGCAATACTTTAGTTCGTCCAGTCTTAGAGTATTGTTCGTCTGTATGGGACCCTTACCAATTGGGTGTGATTCAAGAGATTGAAAAAGCCCAAAGAAGAGCGGCAAGATTCGTGACTGGTTAATTTCGCCATGGCGAGAGCGTTACAAATCTCATAGAAAGTTTGAAGTGGTACACACTTGCAGACAGACGACGCGCTAAACGGAAGGAGCTGCTCACTAAATTCCAAAATCCGATCTTGGCAGAGGATGTAGAGGATATATTATTACCACCAATTTTCAAATCGCGCAATGATCACCATTCAAAGAGTTCGCACTGAGGCGTTCAGATAGTGGTTTTTCCCTCGCGCGATCCGCGAGTGGAACAGACGGAGGGGAATATGACTTTGGTGTGAATAGTGCCCTCCGCCACACACCGCTTGGTGGCTAGCGGAGTATATATGTAGATGTAGAGTAATATTCGCATCACCGACGGAGTAGCTGAGTTCGATGTCATACTTGTGGGATTCGGGATAATTGCCTGTCTCAGGTTTTTGCACTTGTACCGAATGTGTGAACTTCTGGGGTAGCCACCAACTTCCAATCACTGCTTCTGTCAGGAATTTGCAGTATTATATATATTTCAATTATCTTTGTACTTATCAGAGTGTAAATTCTCAAGTGGACAAGTCGCAGATTCATATCTGTGGGAGCACTACTATCCATTTAATCTTCCACTTGAATTTTGATAAACAGTACTGTCACAGTTTTCATAGTTGAATTTTATGTTAAGAATGTGTTTATTAATTAATTTGAGTACTTAACTAATCAGTGTTTCTATTTGGTATCATTACTGATATTAAGTTATATGCAGTCTGCCAGTGGTCAGGTAGATACTTTCAATCGCGTTAAATAATATATAAATAATTATTTTCCAGTCGGATAGCGTCAATGAGATTACGTTTTTATGCAAGTTCCCCACTGTAGGGTCTATGCGTAGGGCCGTAATTTCTCTTTATCCACATAACTTTGTGGAAAATTAAATTTTGAATGGTAGATATTGAACACGGGGCCTCCCCATAATTAGTTTTGACGAATAGGGTATTTAACCACGAAGGATTTCGCAACCACGTACAGAAAAACGGGAATGAAACTTGAGGATCTGTTAGACAGCGATCATTTTGGCTTCAAGAAAGATAAAGAGGCCAAAGAGGCAGTTCCGATGTAGTGCTCGATAATGGAAGCAAGACCTCCGGAAAACCAAGACACATTCATAGGATTTGTCGACCTAGGGAAAGCGTAGGACAGTGTAAAATGTTCGAAGGTTTCCTAAATTGTGAAGAAAGTAGGTGTACGCTATAGGGCAAGACGGTAATACGTATTATGTACAAGAACCAAGAGGGAAAAATAGGTACGGAAGGCCGAAAACGAAGCGCTCGGATTTGAAATGCGTGTAGTCTTTCGCATCTACTGTTCAACCTACACATCTAAGAGGCAATAACGGAAATAAAAAAGACGTTTGGGATTGGGATTAATGTTCAGGGTGATAAGATTCGCAGATGATATTGCTGTCCTCAGTGAAATTGGGGAAGAATTGCAGAACCTGTTGAATGAAATGGTCTGATAAATTTGAGAGTAAACGGAAGAAAGACGAAAGTAACGAGGCGTAACGGAATTGAGATTAGCGATAAACGTAACATCAAAATATGGGAGCAAGAAATTATGCAACACGTGACGCAAGGGCAAAAGGATTAAAAAAGCAGAACAGCACAGGCAACTAGGACATTCCTTGCTAAAAGAAGTATACTAGTTTCAGTCAACGGTCTTAATTAGAAAAAGTTTCTGAGAACGAACGTTTGCAGTACAGCATTGTATTTGGTCGAATCAAGCACTGTGAGGAAAATGAAGATGAGGAGAACCGAAGGGTTTGAGGTGTGGTGCTAAACGATAATGTCGAAAATTGTGTGTGAGGAGATTTCCGCGGTATTGGTGAGGAGAGGAACATGTGGAAAACTTTGACACGAAGGGACACGATGATAGGAGAGTGTTAAGACGTCAAAGGCTAACTTCCATGGTACGTGAGGTAGCTTTAGAGGGTAAAAACTGCAGAAGAAGAGCGTCTGGAATGTATTCGAAAAGAACTGAGGACGTAGGGGTGCAGTATCAGATCAGTCACAAGACTGAAGAGAAAAAAAATTCTCGTTCCTACAAAAAAATTGTATATGCTTGACCCTTTATCCTTAATTTCAAAAATTTTAATTAGCTCCTTTAATGTGCGTTTCATTTTCTACTGCTTCGTATCCAGATTCGGGTTTACAACTTCTATATCGCAAAGCAAATAGATTTCTTTAGAAAAAGAAGCTCACTTTGTTCTAAAACCTCTTTTGTAAATAGGCACATCTTCTAGCAATAATTTGTAGCGAGAAGATGCGAAAACTATCACCAACTGACTACCATCGACACAGTATAAACGTGAATGGACAACAATATACTGACATATCGTGGACGTCATCTTCTGGAGTTGATTTACAATTAATCGACATTAGTTTTTTTCGTTATTATTATAAAGTTCATAGAATTTCTTCACAATGCGGCTTCCACCTTATCGCGGTTTGTTGGCAGTCGACTTAAGTTTGAATTGTCTGGAACTCTGGCGGTCCGCTTCAATCGGCAATATCAAGTTGTCACGATTACCATTAACATCACACGGAACAAAGAAAAATAAGTCTGAATGAATATATTGAGGCAATTATGGTAAACACATTAAAATAATAAATTTTGACTTTTTACATGTTGTGTTATTAGGAGTAAGGTTTTACTTCTACATTTAATGTCTTTCGTATTATTGCGCAGTAATGTAATGAAACACCTTTGTAGGCATCGACGAGCCTGATGCTGCTAGCTGCCAGGAGTCGCGTCGGTCGTGGTTCGGGGCTCCTTAAAGCCGCACCGCGTCGTTTACAGCTCGGAGCACAGACAACCCACTTTATGCCCCACCAGCTGTGTAAATCACTGGAGGACCGCTTCCGCCGTCAGCGACGGCTCGGATTCTTCCACATGCCTACAACTTCACGCTTACCTACGCTACTGGCCATTAAAATTGCAGCGGCAGTAAGGATATCAATAAAGCAATTTTATTTATTGTGTGTATACAGTACAGTGTAATGTATACACAATTAAATTTGTAACTCATTTAGGGGTATTCAAGATGCCAAATTCAGCACCCTAAGCTGCGAATTCTAGCAGCACTAACCCGGCTGGGTAGCGAGTCGAACTGTGCACGAATCACAGATGAGGGTGCGTCAGTCCATACTACTTCAACTGTATGCAATAGTTAATCACTGTACCACAATCAGCATTGGCCGTATTTTTGTTTTGTTTTATTGTCAGCTCTCTCGGCAGCCTGACCAGACATTTTCAGTGGGCGAGATATCTGCGGAATGTAATGGTCTGGATAACAGTCGAAAGTCTTGCTCGAAGTGGGTCATCACAGTACGGTCAATATGTAGTCTTTCGTTATCTTCTTGAAAGACATTACGGGAGCTCGAAGATAGGGCACATACGCCAGTCTTACAACTCCCAACTCAAACTCCGTCCGAAGAAGCCTCGGAAGGCCTAATGGTACCGACCGACTGCCGTGTCATCCACAGTCGATAGGCATCACTAGATGCGCATATAGAGGGTCAAGTGGTCAGCACACCGCTCACCAGAGCTGCTACTTCTCAATTAAGTAGCTCCTCAAATGAATTGACAAGGATTGAGTGCACCCCACTTACCAACACTCTTTGCAGTAGAGATGGCGCTTATCGCTGAAACAACCGATTTTCGGTCACATTATTTTATTTTCACTCCGCTGTAATCTGGCTGTTAAGACCGCTCAAAATATGAACGCTCGGAAACAACCGATTTTCGATTTTTATTCCTATTATTTCCTGTATTAAATGTAGAAACCTAACCAAGATTGAAAATTTCTGACTCTTTCATTTTCAAGTCACATAGAACCAAGGTATTAAATCAAATAGGCAAGTAAAAGAAAATACAGTCTGTCCACCGTTCGCTGCGTTTTTTGAAAACTGATGAGAGGTTGAATATTGCAGAATATCACCGGTATTATTTTAATGATTCTATTTTTTGAAACTCTTCTCAAAAATCATATTGTAATCGGAGATCATACCACTGTTTGGGCATAGTGCTGAAGAGTGAAAACTGAGGTCGAAGAACACTGTTTTTGGTGTTAATTTGTCCGTTTTAAAGGGCTGCCAAACATAAAGGCATAGTATGTAGACACAGGCAGCAGGTTAGCTACTTTCAATTTTTATTGTAAGCTATGAATGAAATGCTATTAAATTTTTAATTTATTATTTGATAGAAATGGCAGAAATATATATTTAATCTTTTAAAGAAAATGGAGGGTTTTACTTCATTGCAACGTCACCTTGTAACAATATCTCCAGAGATGCTTCAGTATAATGAATGTCCGGCAATGACAGCAAGAAACCATACCACAGACTAGATGGGGGCAAGTCTTGCACATGCACACACACGCGTACATTAAGCCACGTGACACGGCAACAGGGACCTTATTGTCACAGCAATGCTGTACTAATCTTTATGCCATGTCTTTGTTGCTCGAATCTGTCAGCATTGTCATTAAAATAGCACCCACTTTCTATAACAACGCAATAGTTCAAAAGAATGCAAATTTTAAGAATAAAAATTACTCCTCTTTTTCTTTTTTTTAAAAAGAAGCTAATTTAAAAACGAAAAACTTAACATTGCTGCTATGGCTAATTTATATTTCGAGTTTGTTACTCGGTTGTTAGTCAAGGTATAAAACACCTGTTATAACCGAGACCAAAAAAATAAAAAAATACCTCTTATTCATAAATAAAATACCAATATCGGTTTAACGGTCAGTTTTTCCATCCTTACTGGCAGACGCATCCATGCCCTAATGGATCTGACGAGAAACGGGAGGGACACCCGGTTCTTCTTTCCCAACCAGGAGCTCCTCCACATCTTTCCTGGCAGGACACTAGACGTTATCAAGGGCCAGAAGCGCAAGCCTGAACACCGACAGCGCGTGCAGGAGTTTGTGGCCATCCTGCTGGAGAGGGACAAAGAGAGACTGGAGTCCAGCTAGGGCCGGTGTGAGCTTGGCCGTGCAGCTGTCAAGGGGTGTCCATCAAGTGGACCATCCCCCCTAGCCCCTCCTTTTCAACATGGTCATGGACACTATGGTTTACAGCTTGCCTTCCCACATAGGAACCCGGCTTTTAGGTCGCAGAGTCAACTCTGCGGCCTTCGCTGATGATGTCCTGCTGTTTGAATCGACGAGGAGGGGGTCTACAGTCCCTCACTGACGCGGCCACGGCAGTCCTAGCCCATCTGGGGCTGCATAGAAACGCCCAGAAGTGCTTCACCCTCGCCTTAACGGCCTCTGGCCGCGAGAAGAAGGTGAAGGTGGACGATACCGTCATTTTCACTGTCGGCAACGCCACCTTACCGGCGCTATGCGTGGGTGAGAGTTTCCACTACCTGGGGCTGCTGTTCTCCTCTTCTGGTCGGTGCCTGTTTCATCCTCGCTGCAACCTGCAGGAGCAGCTGGACATCCTCACTCTGGCTCATCTGAAGCCACAACAGCGCCTCTATGTCCTTGTGGAGGTGCTGCTGCTGGGCATGTACCACGGGCTAGCCCTCAGTCGCACCCTGATCACTGTCGTGAGTGCCGCGGACACCGCAGTGCCAGCAGCCGTCAGGAGATTGTTCACCTTCCAGCGGACACCCACTTGGGATACTTCCACTCTCTTGTGGCTCATGGGGGTCTCGGCATTCGATCCGCCCACTGGATGGGCCCCGCCCTACGGCGGCCCAGCTCCTGACGGGGCCAGCTGTGGACGACGCGGGTGGCGGCGCTCGAGCGGCACTTGATGTTGGAAGCCCACCTCCTCACGACGTCAGAGCAGGTTGGGGAAATGTGGGCGGCTCGCCTACACGTCGCCCTCGACGGTGTGGCCCTCTCGGAGTCTGCTGCCATCTGGGAGCAGCACCAGTGGGTCGCCGACACCAGTCGATTCCTATCTGGGTGCGACTACATCAACGCCATCCGCGGCCGCTCGAACGCCTTGCCCTCCAAGCACGCCGCAGTCGCGGAAGGGTGGCCGACAACCGATGCCGCGCGGGCAGCAGAGCCGTCGAGACCGCCAACCATATCATCCAGGCTTGTGGACAAACGCACAGGTCCCGCGTGAAACGTCACGACGCGGTCGTGCAATACCTCGAGCATGGACTCGCGCAAAGGGGCTCCGACGTCTCCGTGGAGCCCCACCTTCAAACACCCTGACATTGTCGCGGACAAAGACGACCAAGCCCCTATAGTCGACGCGCGATAGTCGGCGACCATCTTCGTCTCGACTGGTGCCGCAAGGAGAAGGCGGCGAAATACCACACGCCGTCCATCAGGCGTGCCGACCTCGACCTGCGTCCCGGCGTCGAGAGTGTCCACTTTTCAGCGGGCATGTTGAATCGGAAGGGGACAAGGTCCCCACAATCTGCGAGCGACCTCCTGAAGCTGGACTTCAAGGTGAGGGAGCTCGCGATCATCTCATCCAGGGTGCTGTCTTCGTGCTGCACATCGTTCAGAATCTTCGACCGTATGACGGCACAGCGCCCGATGCCCAGGGCTGGCGTTGGGTGGAGTGCTGGTCTTCTCTCCCTGACTTCTGGGGACTATCACAAGAGCAATATCTGTCTTTGCTCCTGCATACTCTATTTCTTCATTGTTTTTTATTCTTTTTTTATTTTCAGTGTGTTTCTTTAATATATGAGGTGTGTCGCCCCATGTAAGCTCCCACTGCGGTGGGGGGTACATCATTCATGTTCGGACTCCCATTAAGCAAAGATTAAACAAAATGGCCCTAAGTATTGCGAGGTATGGTACCTCAATACTGCAGTGTTAAAACATGACACTGCAAGTTTCCGGAAACGAAGATATCGACGTCGTAAAACATGCTGAACAGATACATAATAATGTGCCAACAGCAAAAGTAGTGGTGAGGCATTACCAATAATTACTGGAGTGACGTAATTATATTCTATAACAGAGTACTTGAAAAGGAAGATACGAGTCATCTTGCATATATCTGAACAGTCTTGCACAGGGAACAAGCAAATGATCCATTCTGTAGTGCTCTGCAGCCATGTAATACCATCTTTCTTAGCCAAGGGAGACGCAAAAAGTATCCTGTAGTCACATATCTGGTCACATTATAAAATCTGTAAGTTGGTTACCAATAACATTGTCTGCTCCTGGGCTTGTGATTTGACGTATATAGTATATCATATAAGTTTTATTTTACAATTGGTCATCACGTTAAACAGTCAACTCCAACTCTCTTATCATATAGTATAATCCTAGGTGTCGCTGTATATGGAAGATGTTTTCTCCAAGCGATCATTATGCTCCACCTAGGAACAGATTTATGGTCCTACCGCAGCCCTGAAAATGTAGATTTATAGTGTAGTTTCATGTGGTAGAATAGTAGTAACCAAATCCCATGTGTGGTGTATATAAATTAATGGTGTCGTGGTATACACAGCAAAAAAGATGGTGACTAATAGTAACATAATGGGATACTTTAACGGTAAATTCCTCGAATTTGTGATAGAGAACCAAATTGCGAAGGACAGATGGTACCGCCGATGGTAGTGTGGAGAATAATACTTCCTCAGTTTTAATACAGCACTTGCGTCGGAGTCGGAGTGGCTTATTATAGCCATATGCATATAGCATATAGCTGGTGATACAGTTGCGTGCCAGTAGGCAAACAGTATAAACTTTGGAAGGAAATTCAGCACTGGCCGTTTTTGTTGTTGATGTTGTTTTACTGTCAGCAAAATCGATTTTCGGTCACTTAGTGACCATCCTCAGTGCTAGAAGTCAAAAATTTTCACTTAACGGTCAGAGAGTATAAAACCGAAAATCACAACTACACCTGCGTATGAACATAACAGTTGGTAGGAACATACCTGTAATATACAATTAAAAAAAAACTGTGTTATACCTCATTTTATGTTATTCATATATTATTCGTTTTCCTTTTCTTTTTCTCTTTTACTTGTCCTGCATTCTGACAACTTATCGATCTGTTTTATGTTTTGTAAGTTGGTTTTTTTAAAAAACAATACGCCAGTGTATTTTAGATGTTTCCTTCCCCCTTCGTCTGCTATGTTTTTTATGTAGATTTTTAATTTTGAATTGCCGCGCGGGATTAGCCAAGCGGTCTTCGGCGCTGCAGTCATTGACTGTGCGGCTGGTCCCGGCGGAGGTTCGAGTCCTCCCTCGGGCATGGGTGTGTGTGTTTGTCTTTAGGATAATTTACATTAAGTAGTGTGTAAGCTTAGGGACTGATGACCTTAGCAGTTAAGTCCCATAAGATTTCACACACATTTGAACATTTTTTTAAATTTTGAATTACTTCATGAGTCACAAATGCACAAGAGGTATTTTGTGTTAATATATTGCAAAACCAGTAATATTAAGTCTTCACGTAACACATGTCACATAGAGGGCGTTCCAAGCCCTATTACACCGAGGTCTGCTGTACAGGTGCATGTAAACAGCGGCCTCAGATTATGTGATCGCTCTAAGCCTGTGGTTATAGCTTGATAGCAGTGCCTACCAATTTTAATTGTATATTACAGGTATATTCCTACCAACTGTTATGTTCATACGCAGGTGTACTTGTGATTTTCGGTTTTATACTCTCTGATCCTTATGTGAAAATATTTAACAAAAAAAAAAAAAAAAATACGGCCAATGCTGATTTTCCTTCCAATTCTATCCACTATTTGATCGTGGTGCACACAACACGCCATGGAGTCGCCAATCAACAGTATAAACTTTGTTAAACACCGCACAACGACTGTTCTGTAAGTTACGCGTTAACTGACACCAGATATAAACAACTGGCAGAGAGTAGGTCTACACCTACTTGCACTACTTGCCGCTATCAATCCGCAACATACACTCCTGGAAATGGAAAAAAGAACACATTGACAACGGTGTGTCAGACCCACCATACTTGCTCCGGACACTGCGAGAGGGATGTACAAGCAATGATCACACGCACGGCACAGCGGACACAGCAGGAACCGCGGTGTTGGCCGTCGAATGGCGCTAGCTGCGCAGCATTTGTGCACCGCCGCCGTCAGTGTCAGCCAGTTTGCCGTGGCATACGGAGCTCCATCGCAGTCTTTAACACTGGTAGCATGCCGCGACAGCGTGGACGTGAACCGTATGTGCAGTTGACGGACTTTGAGCGAGGGCGTATAGTGGGCATGCGGGAGGCCGGGTGGACGTACCGCCGAATTGCTCAACACGTGGGGCGTGAGGTCTCCACAGTACATCGATGTTGTCGCCAGTGGTCGGCGGAAGGTGCACGTGCCCGTCGACCTGGGACCGGACCGCAGCGACGCACGGATGCACGCCAAGACCGTAGGATCCTACGCAGTGCCGTAGGGGACCGCACCGCCACTTCCCAGCAAATTAGGGACACTGTTGCTCCTGGGGTATCGGCGAGGACCATTCGCAACCGTCTCCATGAAGCTGGGCTACGGTCCCGCACACCGTTAGGCCGTCTTCCGCTCACGCCCCAACATCGTGCAGCCCGCCTCCAGTGGTGTCGCGACAGGCGTGAATGGAGGGACGAATGGAGACGTGTCGTCTTCAGCGATGAGAGTCGCTTCTGCCTTGGTGCCAATGATGGTCGTATGCGTGTTTGGCGCCGTGCAGGTGAGCGCCACAATCAGGACTGCATGCGACCGAGGCACACATGGCCAACACCCGGCATCATGGTGTGGGGAGCGATCTCCTACACTGGCCGTACACCACTGGTGATCGTCGAGGGGACACTGAATAGTGCACGGTACATCCAAACCGTCATCGAACCCATCGTTCTACCATTCCTAGACCGGCAAGGAAACTTGCTGTTCCAACAGGACAATGCACGTCCGCATGTATCCCGTGCCACCCAACGTGCTCTAGAAGGTGTAAGTCAACTACCCTGGCCAGCAAGATCTCCGGATCTGTCCCCCATTGAGCATGTTTGGGACTGGATGAAGCGTCGTCTCACGCGGTCTGCACGTCCAGCACGAACGCTGGTCCAACTGAGGCGCCAGGTGGAAATGGCATGGCAAGCCGTTCCACAGGACTACATCCAGCATCTCTACGATCGTCTCCATGGGAGAATAGCAGCCTGCATTGCTGCGAAAGGTGGATATACACTGTACTAGTGCAGACATTGTGCATGCTCTGTTGCCTGTGTCTATGTGCCTGTGGTTCTGTCAGTGTGATCATGTGATGTATCTGACCCCAGGAATGTGTCAATAAAGTTTCCCCTTCCTGGGACAATGAATTCACGGTGTTCTTATTTCAATTTCCAGGAGTGTATATTGCTTGAACTATCGAAACCCAAGGGATTTCTGATCCACTGCTAGCAGAACTGACAGAGTCACAGCACAGATATGTAGGAGACATATTATCGGATCGGGTGTTTGAAAACAATGTGTAAAACCTACTATAACTGGTTGATAGTAAACTGTCATCTGCACCTTCCGCCGACCACTGGCGACAACATTGATGTACTGTGGAGACCTCACGCCCCACGTGTTGAGCAATTCGGCGGTACGTCCACCCGGCCTCCCGCATGCCCACTATACGCCCTCGCTCAAAGTCCGTCAACTGCACATACGGTTCACGTCCACGCTATCGCGGCATGCTACCAGTGTTAAAGACTGCGATGGAGCTCCGTATGCCACGGCAAACTGGCTGACACTGACGGCGGCGGTGCACAAATGCTGCGCAGCTAGCGCCATTCGACGGCCAACACCGCGGTTCCTGGTGTGTCCGCTGTGCCGTGCGTGTGATCATTGCTTGTACAGCCCTCTCGCAGTGTCCGGAGCAAGTATGGTGGGTCTGACACACCGGTGTCAATGTGTTCTTTTTTCCATTTCCAGGAGTGTATCATCCAGTTCACATGTGCTGATAACGATTCCCGGCGGAGTCAGGGATTTTCTCTGCCTCGTAATGACTGGGTGTTGTGTGGTGTCCTTCGGTTAGTTAGGTTTAAGTATTTCTAAGTTCTAGGGGACTGATGACCATAGATGTTAAGTACCATAGTGCTCAGAGCCATTTGAACCATTTTTTTGTTAACGATTTGACTGCAGGAGGAAGATGGTACTGCTGTGGGGTTAGTGATCAACAACAAACCTATACTGTTGACATAGTGCTCTCAAACCATGTTATTCTACGTATATTGCATCATGAAGTTCGCTCCAATGATTATATATAAGAAACCTGCCAGCTTCGGTCACAATAGTAGCATATATGGCGGTATAGATACTAGTTGCTAATGCAAATTTATAGATAATGTCTACACCTCATAGTCTGAACGGTGTTTCATGCAAATTGTAGGAGCACGGGGGTGGGAGATCCATTCCCTTCCTTCCCCTACCCTCCCCTCCTTGAACATCGCACATGGTAGGATTTCATGATTCCTGGAATGGCCTTGGAGATGAGGAAGAGCTGATGGTACTCCCAGCGAAATATGTCACGTACAGTTGCATGAGATTTCCCATAATAACCTCTCAGTTGGGGTCAAGGTTAGTTATGCCAGCAGTGCCCCACTACTTTCGTCCTCTGCACTATTTTAAATGACGACTATGGTAGTGGCTTTAAGGTTTTCTTTATGTTGGCTGGCCTCTTTCACAGAATATTGGGAGGGGGGTTTTAGAGCTTGTCAGTGGCTATCTCACCCATTATTCAGTGGGTACCCATCCACAGCAATCTGGATCCTATTTAACTAGTTTTGTCATGCTATTTCATAATCAATTTTATCGACAATTATTCTACGTTGTTCTTATATATGTTTCTTGCTATTGTTTTTAGGACCTTCTCTACTTCAGTATTGTGTTTTAAATACTGTTTATCTTTGTCTGTTGTTAGTATTTGATTTCAGAGTTAATTGTTGTTGTTATTAGTATTAACCAGACTCATCCCTATTTTACGTAAATGCATTGATGCTGCAGGAGTTTGGCATCCTGTAAAATGATATCCGTGTTCTTCGTTAAATCGTGCAGTGTCAGGTCAGAGCGCAGGGCAGGCACAAGGCTATATCGTACGCGCCCGTCCCGTCACATGAGACACCTCGTTTCCTAAATCTAGCAGTTGCTGGACGTTTCAGGTGACTTCCTGAGTACCTTTTCCCCTTGAAACAGCGACGTCAGTTTATTACAGTGGCCAAGAATGTGTTGTTGAGAAGTGTCGAAGTCGACTACTGATGAAAGTTACAGCTGAAGTGTAGAAGATAGTTCGCCACTTCAGTGCTGGATAACTACCGCTAGTTAGCACTCACTCAAATTAGGGTCATGCTTTTTTATTTTCGAAAGAACCTTACCGCTACAGCTCTGCAGTGGATAATACTAACATTTTATCGTCTTTTTAAGCTCAACGTCTCATTCATCATGGAAGGATGCTAAGTATTTTTCAGGCAAGGAAATTGGAAGTTGTGCTACACTACGAAAAACCGAATGAGGCTTCACTTTTTTAAGCAGTCTGGGTTTGAAGTTTGATGGATGCATGTTCTAATTTCTTTTCGGCCATCCTAACTCAAGTTTTCGGTAGTCCCTTCACTTTTCTGCCAAGACACGTCACCGCCAACATCTTGGCGAATAAGGTGCTACACGTTAAGTGGTAGGTGTACCTAATTCAGCTGCCCTTAAGTGTGTTGACCAAGACAGTTGGCTATGGGAATCGTACTGAACAGAAAGAGATTTTTTAACAAACATCTAAAGATATCTTCCGTCCGAGATTGGTGGCTGTATACATAAATGCATAAAACACGAGAGGACCAGGTGTAGCAGTTAGCCGGAGGTTGCAGATAAGTAGATTTCCATCCGTCTCTCTGAACGTATCGTATATGTCGGCCTGCGGGTAATGCTGACTACTTGTTTATGAAAGTGTCCTACTGTTTTTGTTGACGAATGTGCGCGTATGCTAGGAGTTGGATTCAGTAGTACCTTTTGTGAATGGGGGCCTGTGCAGTTTATACACAAACTAATAGAAAGTAACCGAGACTATTAGTGTATATTAATACTATATACGTCCACCCATAGCCTTTATGACCGACTGAACTCTGCTGTGGATACTTTCAATGTCTGCGAGGGAATGGCAGCGTATTCTCCTTCAAGAGCCGAAACCAGAGAAGGGGTAATATTGGATGCTGGAGTCTTTAGCGAAGTCGACACTTTAACCAATTCCAAAAGTGTTCCAATAGATTCAGCTCGGAACTGGGTAGCCCAATCCATCTCACGCGAGTTATTCTTCACGAATCTTTGTATCACAGATACCGCTTTATGACAGGGTGCATCGTCACGCTGCCACAATCGACGTCTCGGAACTGTTGTAACGCTGTAAAATGTAGGATTTCGCAAGGATCGAATAAAGGGTAGAGCCACGGGTCGTAACACATCTGAAATGTAACGTCCACTGTTCAAAGTGCCGTCAATGCGAACAAGAGGTGACCGAGACGTGTAACCAATGGCACCCCATACCATCACGCCGGGTGATACGCCAGTATGGCGATGACGAATACATGCTTCCAATTTGCGTTCACCGCGATGTCGCCAAACACAGATGCGACCATCATGGTGCTGTAAACAGAACCTGGATTCATTCGAAAAAATTACGTTTTGCCATTCGTGCACCCAGGTTCGTCGTCGAGTACACCATCGCAGGCGCTCCTGTCTGTGATGCAGGGTCAAGGGTAACCGCAGCCATGGTCTCCGAGCTGATAGTCCATACTGTTGCAAATGTCGTCGAACTGTTCGTGCAGGTGGTTGTTGTCTTGCAAACGTCCCCATCTGTTGACTCAGGGATCGAAACGTGGCTGCACGATCCGTTACAACCATCGGGATAATACGCCTGTCATCTCGACTGCTAGTGATACGAGGTCGTTGGGGTCCAGCACGGCGTTCCGTATTACCCTCCTGAACCCACCGATTCCATATTCTGCTAACAGTCATTGGATCTCGACCAATGCAACAGCAATGTCGCGATACGATAAACCGCAATCGCGATAGGCTACAATCCGACCTTTATCAAAGTCGGAAACGTGATGGCACGCATTTCTGCTCATTTCACGAGGTAACACAACAATGTTTCACCAGGCAACGCCGGCCAAGTGCTGTTTGTGTATGAGAAATCGGTTGGAAACTTTCCTCGTGTCAGCACGTAGTAGGTGTCGCCACCGGCGCCAACCTTGTGTGAATGCTCTGAAAAACTAATCATTTGCATATCACAGCATCTTCTTCCCGTCGGTTAAATTTCGCGTCTGCAGCACGTCATCTTCGTGGTGTAGCAATTTTAATGGCCAGTAGTGTATATTTGAAGGTAGATTGCACGACAATTAAGAGCTTGGGAACGTGCTACGGACTGCAGAAACAGAAGAATGGAAGTGACGAGGGCAGGTGAGCTGCCGGAGGGAGACTTACGGCGGTGCACAGGGCAGAGCGGCAGGCGTTGGCGCACCAGCAGAGCGCGTTCGCGACTGACAGACGAGTTGTGTTTGCCTCAGTGCTCGGGGCGTACAGCCCAAGCGTTCAGAGATGTCCTGCTGCCTACTTCATGTCTGGTCTGGAAGACAGCAGGGATGGAAGTCTGCAAGTAGCCATCAATAACACATCTACATCTATACTCTGTGAACCACCGTGAAGGGCAAGACAGAGGGTACGTTCCATTGTACCAGTTATTAAAGCTTTTCCCCGTTCCATTCACGTATGGAGCGCGGGAAAAATGATTGTTTGAAACTCTTTCCGTGTGCTATCGTTAATCTAATCCATAAGATACCCTATGGGAGCCACATGTAGGGAGTTGTAGTATATTCCTAGATTCATCATTTAAAGAGGTTCGCCGGCCAGGGTGGCCGAGCGGTTCTAGACGCTACAGTCCACTGTTCAAAGTGCCGTCAATACGAACAAGAGGTGACCGAGACGTGTAACCTATGTACAGTCTGGAACCGCGCGACCGATACGGTCGCAGGTTCGAATCCTGCCTCGGGCATGGATGTGTGTGATGTCCTTAGGTTAGTTAGGTTTAAGTAGTTCTAAGTTCTAGGGGACTGATGACCTCAGAAGTTGTCCCATAGTGCTCAGAGCCATTTGAACCATTTTTTAAAGAGGTTCTTGTAACTTTGTTAGCAGACTTTTTCGGGATAGTTTCCGTCTACCTTTAAGCCCCTTTAGTTGCGTACTTTCAACATCTCACTGACACTCTCCCGCACGTCAAATGAACCTATGACCATTCGTTCTTCCCTTCTGTGTATATGTTCAATATTCCCTGCTAATTGTATTTGGTATGTGTCCCACACATTGATCAATATTCTAGGTTGGGTCTCACGAGTGATAACGTAAGCCATCTCCTTTGTAGGCTGATTTGCATTTCTCCAGTATTCTACCAATAAACCAAAGTCTGCTACCTGCTTTACCCACGACGGAGCCTATCTGATCGTTCCAGTTCATGTCCCTACTAGTGTTACACTCAAGTATTTGTGTGAGTTTACAGATTCAATCTGTGACTCACTAATACTATATTGGTAGGATACCATGTTTTTCTGTTTTATGAAGTGCAAAATTTTACATTCTTGAAGATTTAAAGCAAGCTGCCAATCATTGCACCACTTTGAAATTTTATCAAGGTCTGATTGAATATTTGGACAGCTTCGTTCAGACTACACTTCGTTGTAAATAACTGCATCATCTACGAAAAGTCTGAGATTAAAACACTGACCGGTACGATAAACGCAACATTTCAACTTCTTACAAAAACTGAAATTTATTTTAAATCTATGACACTTTTATGACACTAATCTACTATCTTGTGATGGAATATTGTGATACGGTCCCATCTCAGTGTCCAACAATGAAATAAAAGACGATTATAAACAAATTTCACAAATTAAGCCAGAGATGCACACTTCAAGGAAATTCTGAGTAATCTCATAAAGCTAACACATGTCTGTTTTGTTTGTTATACACTTCACACTTTACTTGACAGACATTGGAGATGATCTCAGAGACCTCTGTTCGCATCTTAAAAAGTGCGTATGGGCACCTCTTGCACCAATGACAGCATTCGACCTTTCAGACATACTCGTGATTAATGTGTTAATGTCCTGTTGATGAATCATGCCCCAATCTTCCGTTAGTGTATTCCATAGGAGCTCTTCTCCCCAGAAGGTCCAAAACGTTCTTAATAGGATTGAAATAGAGCTTTGAGCAGCCCAACTCATAGCATGAATCCCTGTTTCGTCCAAGAACTCTTGCACAGCTCTTCACATATGTGGGCATACATTGTCGTGCATTAGTGTAAAATTATCACCAATAAATGAAGCGAAAGGCACAACATGCCCCAGAAGGTTTTTCTTCACATACCGATGTGCAGGTAACTTTGCCATGCTCCACGAAAACCAGATCCATGCTTGCAGTTGCATTGATTCCTTCCCACACCGTCACAGAACCACCCTGAAAAGGGAAATACCTTTATCATGGCCTTCTCGAGACCCTCTCTCTTTCCTCAGGTGATAGGAGGCCAAATCACGACTCATCGCTTAACAACACTTGATCCCATTATTGTACTGTCCAGCAAAGACGTTTCCTTGCAATGTAGTCGACCTTTTCATTGCTCTCTGGTGAGTTGTGGATCTGCAGCGTTTCTTCTGGACTGAAGATTGGCTCCTTTCATTCTTCTTTGAACATTGACCCCTCAAATTTGGTGGAATCGATTTCGTGCTTTAATCGCGGTGGTGTGACGTTTGTGGAGAACTTAAATTTTTCAGAAGCGGTCATTTCTCTCCGATTTTGCTCTTCTCGGGTCTCTTCCTGGTCTCCATGAAAAGCCTCCGTAGCCCTGTACCTTAGTACGGTCCTGGAATTCGTGGATGGTGTAGTCCTCAACAATTATGCAACGTAATGCATGCTGCGGCCATCTTCAAGCAAAGCAACAGCTTCCGATGCTTGTTCAGGGCTTAACGACATGTTTACTGCAGAACGCTGATTACGACAATCACAGAAAGATCGGGCAACATGTGAGCCTGAAAGGGGAACAATTCAGTGTACAACAATAAGCGCAACGAGAGCGGCAAAACATTATTCGTACACATTCAGTGATGTGTTTTACAGGTTGCGCGGGAAACAACAATTGAGGCCAGTGCAATAAACAATTAACACTTGATTGTTGTTCCAAACCAATGCTTACAATATACCCCCTCTCAAAAAACTGATTGAAGTGCTACACTTCGATTAAATAGATAATTACACAATGATTAGATTTACTCCTGGTATACAATACTTTTTTTTACAAACAACTTATTAAATAATGTGATGCCACACTGTTCACTCATATCTCACTATCAGTCACTGCACACACTATACATACATTGTTTCATAACACTTCACTCACTACACACACAAACACACCCACATTGGTGATCTCTGAGCCATTTTCTGTACCGAAACTTCCCATTTGCTATCCTAAAAAAATGAGTCAGCATCCTTCTATAATGAGTGAGACGTTGAGTTCAGAAAGAGGAAGAGATGTTAGTATTGTGCTATGCATAGCTTGGGGTAAGTTTTTCTGGAAAAGGAAAAAAGAAGGAAAAAAAAACATAGTGTGAAGGTGTTATGTGGAATTTTGGATGTTTTATAATCATTATAATTATTTACTTGTATAATTTTTTTTTTACCAAACCCCTACTCTGTTTTATCTAAGTAATCTTTCAATGTATGAAATATATTGCATAACAGGTACTTTTTATCTGCCTTTTTAAATAAGTGTATGTTTGCAATTTCTTTAATCTCTTTTGGGAATTTATTATACAGTTTTATTCCTTGGTAGAAAATGATGTTTTTAGTTTTAAGTTTACTTTTTCTTGGTAAGTGAAAGTTGAGTGTAGCTCTTGTTCTATGGTCATGGATGGAGCTGTTTGAGCAGTAATTAATAATGTTATTTTTGATGTGTACAACTGACTGGAAACGGTTTCACAGGGAGCAGTTAAAATCCCCAGTGTTTTGAACAGATCTTTAGAATGAGCTCGATTACTATTTTTGGTTGTTATTCTTACGACTCTTTTCTGGAGTTTGAAAATTATGTTCATATTTTGTGCATTTGTTCCCAAAAAAGAATTCCGTAGCTAAGAATTGAGTGTACATACGAACAGTATGTAACTAAAAGACACTGCATATTACACATTGATGATAGGGTTCTAAGGGCATAACGTGCTGATGACATTCTGTTTGCAAGTATTTTTGTGTGTTCACACCACTTCAACTGAGAATCGATATTCGTTCCTAGAAATTTAGCATTCGTTACACAGCCTATATATTTAATTTAAGATTGTTATTTTCCCTCTTCAAACTGAAATTCATGGCATTAGTTTTCTTTATGTTCAATGTCACTTTATTGCTCACTGACCAATTGTAAACTTCCTTGAGAGTTTTATATGATTTTTCTGCAAAGAGTTCTCTTGTTTTCTCAGTGATTATAATATTACAGTCATCAGCGAAGAGAATTTCTTTACCATGACTAACACTACTGGAAAGGTCATTGATGTATATCAGGAATACTATTGGTCCTAACATTCTACCTTGTGGAACCCATATATTAATGTATTTTGGTTCTGATTAGTGTTTAGATCTATTTGAAGTATGTGTTATCTCTACTCTTTGTACACTGTCTGCTAGGTATGATCGAAATTAGTCATTAGCTAAACCTCTTATTCCTAATACTTCTAATTTATTTAACAGAATCTTGTGGTCGACAGTATCAAAGGCGTTAGAAATATCCAAAAATTTGCCTGTGACACACTCATCTTAGTGAAGAGCTAAAAGTACAATTTTTTGAATTCTACTATGGGTGCCTCTGTATTTTTACCACTTCAGAAGCCAAACTGTGATTCGCTTAAAACATTGTAATTATTCAGGTAATTTATTAATCTGTCCTTCATAATTGCTTCTATTACTTTTGAGAATGGTGACAGCAGGGAAATGGGCCTGTAATTTTCTAGGTACAACTCTTGCCTGTTTTAACTGCTCTGGAAATGTCCCTGATGTGAAGGATTCACTTATTAAATTTGTTAAGGGGCCTTGTATAATATCTATGCATTGTTTCAGTACACAAATTGATACTTTATCTAAGTCTAACAGTTTTATGGACTTCATTTTCTGTGGTTTGAAGTAACATCATTGTATTTAATGCACGATTATTTACATGTGTTATATTTGTTTTGGGTAATTTTTGCTGAAACTTCTCTGCAATATTTGAAAAATGCTCGTTTACATAGTTTGCTACGTGTTGTGGGACATTTATTACCTTATCCCCCTCCCTTAGCAGTATCTTGTTCTGCATTTGTTTGCCTCTCCCCATTTCCTTTGTTCTAACATCCCAGACTGCTTTGCTTTTATTCTCTGCATTATTTATTACTTTGTCATTAAATGACTTTTTGCAGCAGTCAGCACTTTCCTATAGATATTTTTGTATCTGTGATAGAAATTTGAGAATTCTCGATCATTGAGAGTCTTTTTCATGGAACTGAGGCATTTCAATGTTTGGGAGGACTACTTAATACCTGCTGTTTTCCATCTGTTTTGTGAGATGTTGATACAGACATGCATACTTTTTGAAATGCCTTTTCAAAGTTCAATTTAAATAATGTGGAGAATTTAGAGAATTTCATATTCACATTGGTTTCCTTATACACTTCATCTCAGCTTTGTTTTGCAAGTTCTTTTGAAAAATCTTTTATTTTGATTTATGATAAATGTAGTTTGTAGGCTTGTATTTTAGGGAATGATTCGATGCCTGATTTTACTGTTGTTATGTGACAGAGATGGTCAGATAGCCCAAGATCTTTTACAGCTACATCACATTTTTCTGTGTCTATGTTTGTGGCCACATGGTCAAATGCTGATGCAGTCATTGTAGTAACCCTTGTTGCACTATTGACCAATAGGGACATGCCAAAACTTTGAAGGGTATTTATGAGGGTGCTGCTGGATTCATTTATGATATTAGTATTGATGTTAATATCCCCACACATAATTAAGTTTCCACGCTACCACTGGTAGATCTATAGACACACACAAAATGATTAATTTCTTGATGATATCAAGCCCTGTTAATTGAATAGATGATATTTCAAAGCGTTTTTCTTCATTTACTGTGCTGAGGTCATGTCTTGATTTGAACTGTGTTCCTTTTCTGATATAAATGTATGATCCCCCACCCCTTGAAGCAGTTCAGCAGTAAGAGTTTGCCCTTTCATAAAATGATAATACTACATGTTGGATTTCTGTGTCTCTACACCAGTGCTCAGTAACACAAACTAATGTGCAGTTCAAAGACTGGAGATCAACTTCTAATAGTTGTATTTTACATTTTATTGATTGCATGTTTTGATGGAGGATTGTTAACTCTGTGAAATTTTCCATGTTACTCTTTCCAATGGTTTGTTTTTCTTTGTGACATCTGGTATGTGTGAAATTTGGAGCGTTAAAATCTGTCTTGTGAGTGATTGTTTCAGTATTTTTTAAACTGCTGAAGATACTCTTTAGGCAGGGGAACCTGTTGTCTGGATTTATCCTGAAAAAGGCTTACTGTTCCTACCCATGACAACAGGTATTTGACCAGAAGTGGCCCAAGATCTACCCCTATAGTTTCATGAATCAGCTGTACCAGTCGCCCCTTCCCAGTCCTGTTTAGGTGAAGGCCATGCGTAGTGAAACCCATTTGTTGATAGTCCTGACAGGCACCAGAGAACCATAAAGAAAGTTCGCTGCTTTCAGAGCCATCCCTAACCCCACATTTATTCACCTCAAAGCTCCATCAAGTTGTGGTCTATCATGACGCTGGAACAGCTTAATAAAATGTACGTTGGTGCCATGAGTCAGGAAAGCTATATTCTCCATGTTGCCACCTATGTCGTATGCTGCATCCATGTCCAAACTGTTTCCCGCCCCACCCACTATCATTACATGGTCCTCTTTTGTAAAGCCCTTAATAGTGACCCTAAGTCCTCCATAACATGACTTAGCCCTGCATTCAGTTTGAAAATACCGGTGGCCCGGGACGCTGCCCCAAAACTATATTGTAACCGAGGGCCTACACCTCACCCATGGCTACTACCAAGCAGCAGCCCTTTCTTCTTCCTAACACTTTGTACATTCCTAGGCTTCTTGGCCTCGGTTGAAGTGTGCTGCACATTTCCTGCTCCTCATTCTACCTGAGGCTCTTCCCCACTTAACTCTGGCAGTGGTAGATACCTGTTTTTGGTATGATGATGAAACTGTCAGATCGCGTTCTCTTTCTTCATATCCTCCTACCAGCTGCCAGCTGCCAGTTCCCAACCACCCTCCTCCCCCCTATCTCTCTTGATCCTAATCAGTTCCTTCCTTGCTTCTCCCAACTGTGCCTGAAGGACACAGATTTTCCTTTCCTGTTCCCTAGTCAAAATATTCCTACTGCATACTCTGTGGTTCCTGGAGAGAGTCTCTTCTGTTCTCCCAACATTATCCCCAATGCATCCCGCCCCCCACCCCCCACTGCAAATATTTCCTACAGGACTGGCATCAAATCCGCCTACTCACTATCCTATAATAGCTCCCTCATTTCTCACTCATGGTCAGTTTCGAAAGAATAATTAAGTTTAAAGAATTTTTTAAATTTGTCAAGGACGCGAAATTGGTTGTATGTAAACAAAAAACGACACAAAGGTCTTATGTACAGTTGTTGTTGTTTTTGTACTGATTTAAAAATACAATGACAGGAGAATGAATTACTAACTACTTTGCTTTTAGAGAATATACGTTATCAAGCGTGTTTGGTCAAGTTTTTAAAAGTTTATAACTCGGAAAATTTAGGCCTAGATCGCGTCTAACTAGTAAACAATACGAAATGTGACAGTTAAATACGATTTAGAAACGTTTAATTACACTTTTTTGCGACAATGGACACTGATGAGACTAGTAGCTGCCTTTAACGAATTTTGAACTATCAAGAAAACTTGAATAGAGTTTTTTGTGTTTATGTCACGCAAAATTTTAGGTTATGTCGCGATTATCGGGAATTCAGATAACACGAAGTTTTTTCAAGAATAAGCTCTGCTAGGACGCTAATATTCAGTTGCGTAACAAGAACGGACACCGCAGCAAGTATAAGAAACAAAGAATATTTAAATTTGACACAATTTCCTCTTAAATAAGTCCTTTTAACGGACGAAGAAAACACCTGTGATCTCACTCGGCGACCGTCTTGAATCAATGTTATGCAAGATATTGAAAAGTGATGCATGACTGATTTTCACTCTTTCCACCATCGTCTAGATTGTGATACCCCTCTCTTCCAGTACTGCAAGTTCCACTTCTCTTGGGATTCCCAGTTCATCATAAAGAGATGGTCTGCCATTTCGTTATGCGTAGTTCAGACCACACTGGATGCGTTTTCCCACCTAGCCACTGTGTCATGTGTGGTGCATTGCTGCTGTACACTCATACCAGTTAAGCATGGATAGTTTCTGCGTTGTCCACCTTCAAATATAAAAACGATTTTCCGGCCAATACTCCACTTTACCAAGGGGCTGTGGCTTTTTGTTTTGGTCACGATACTGTGCTCTGGGATTTTTACATGTATCAGGAGTGGAACAGAGCAAGAGCTTCAGAATGCATCTTTATTTTTTTGAGACTTCAGGTAGGACAACAATTCGTACTTCCACCGCCGATCTGTGTAGTCCTACGTTTCACAGAGAACGTTGTGTTGAGCGGTATTCTCCTGGGCGACGGTGTATCCTGACAAAAACGCTCATGTGATATAACGGAAAGCGTGTTTCGTCCAGCCAGCAGACTTGTCACAGTTCCTCTAACGGTGAGGTTCCAGGGTGCTCTTCCATCAAAATGAAACATGCAGTTAGGTTGACAATATTACACGTGCAGCTTGCCACCTGAGTCCAATTTGCAGCTAAGTTCGATGAATGATGTTCCGAGAAACGCTTGTCATCGCGAGAATTGTACACGGAGCTCAAATACATCGCAAGTTAGCTACGTATTCTGCTCGACAGAGACCGTAAGTCACAAAGACTTTAAATCGCAGAACAACAAGCTCGCATTTTAAATGCACTAGCGTAAGTCATAGCTATGATGACAAATCTCCTATTTCAGCTTGTAATACATTGAGTTCTAGGATATTCGACAGTACCATGAAAAATATGGAAAATGCCTAAAATCAATGTAAAGCATTTGTTAATGACTTCAGTGCACAATGTGGGAAATAGAAAAAAAGATCTAAAATGTTGTAGAAAAACATCTTGCACACTTTGAACAGACGGAAATGGTGAAAATTTGGTTAACATACATCAGATGTTGCAGTAAAACTGATGCCTACAAACTTTCATAAAATACCAAGGACAATTAAAAACTTGAATATCCCTAAATCCCAATTAGCTGTACCACATGACAATAACAAGAAGGAATTTAAAAGAACTGATGACTCTTACAGTGATCAAAAATGACGACTCTGATTAAGAACATTATCATTCAACAATTAAAACTCAATTTTTCTTTCCAAGGAGAATGCACGTTGCTACCCTTGTTCATCATCGTCGTAGGGGTGAAGAACATAGGGTGGTGGTTTGAGGGCAGTTGGGTAGACAAAATGATCACTTCTGGTTTGTAAGACCTGACATCGTCAGGTTTGCGCATGGCCGCCAATTTTGACAGCAGGCGTCGTTACATTTCTGACCCGTTAAGGTCTGTTCTTGCGTCTTATCTTTGAGATCTTCGTGCAATTTTCTTTCAGCAAGATAATGCAAGATCGCATGTTTTCCTTACTGTCCAAAGCTGCCTCGATACAGTTGGTGTTGACTGTTTCCCTGTCCAGCACGTTCTCCAGATGTCTAACCCGTTGAAAACATCTGATCAAGGTTTGTCCCAAATGTGGCACGCCACTACACGTCAGACGATACCATTGATGAACTCTAGCGTAGAGATGAAGCAGCTTAGAATGATGTACCCATATCTATCGCCGAACCTCAGTTCGACACGCTGGTCAGTCCCGTTAGACAGAGCCATCGTTGCTTCCAGAGGTTGCAGCTCCGTGTACTCCGTGAAACTCGAACCCTGCTTTCTCCGAAATCACCTACAAATTTAACGATGGGTTCTTACGACTGTTACGTATACACACAATAAGTAAAATTTCCTTACTGGTGTTGCAGTTTTTATGACCACCATTGTTCTAGTATATTCCTGCGGTGAGATCACCTCGACGCGAGTTACCACTTCAATTCACAAACTGAAGAAAAATTGTGTGCCTACTAAGTAATGTTTGATGGTTATATTTACCCCTATATTTCGAAATTCAAGGATGTTTCACTTGTCTCTGTCTTACAGGTGTATTTATACTTACAGATTTATTTATAATCGCTTTACTGTTGGCGTGGATTCGTTTGCGCCATGTCAGTGTATTGTATCCAGACACATGTAACGTTAAGCACTTTAACTGCAACTACTTGTTTCGGAATTTCGTAAACACATAAAATTGATAGGAAGCCATGATAGCCATAGCTGTAAGGCAGTCTGTAGGATTCCTGGCACCAAAAAAGAAAAGAAAGTAAGAGATTATATGTTATGTTGGTTAAAAAAACTGAGGATAGTGGACCCAAACAAACTCCGAAGCCTCTTGAGAATACGATTTCCAACATGCTGGAGTGACTGCAGTGCAACAGCGTGTGTTAACTAATACAACGGAAAAACAGCCAAAGTTGGAGATTTCACATTTACTTACTTGATGATTAGTTTCGGATCGGGACCAATTTTCATGTAATCCAGATAGTCAAAATGGTGTTTCCCGAAGTATAAGAACCATCTCAAGATAATAAACATATACCGTATAACAAAGTGCAGATGGATAGAATGCCCCATAATTGTTCATTTGCACTTTATAATACGTATATATTCGCTTCCTCGACATGGTTCTGATATTTTTGGAAACATCGTTTTGACTGTGGGGATGACCTGCAAATAAGTCCCAACCCAAAACTCATGACCTAAATAAAAGTGCAATTTGAAACTTTGACTGCCTTTTCCGTTGTAACGATTCTTGAGAATGCATGAGAAGAATCGATCGTACGTTGCGGCGACAGAAGCCGTCTGCAGAGAACCCACTCTGCTCACTCTATGAGCTTTTGGCAGTCACTCCTTGCGTAACTCCCTGATCCACCTGGCGTCTTCCTTCAGCTTTTCTTCCAATGGTGCTAGGAAGTACAGGACGTTTCCATTGCACTTCTTTGGAGCTATCCATAACAGAAACAGGGTGAGATCACCAAGAACATCAAGGACGTTGCAAAATTTCCTCAGTGAGATACATTACATTTTCTGTACCTACTATCATGTGCTCTTCCAGATACGCACCGATCACTCTACTATGTGTGATGAAATTTGGATTAGTCTATAATATTTTCTTTCTGTTTTTGTCTCCTCAATATGTCTGTCATTGTTGAAATTACTCTTCATTTAAATTTCCAGTAATAATAATAATAATAATAATAATAATGAAACACAAATAATGGTAAGAATAAAATTACCTCGAAAGGGAGAGTAGACGTGAACTATGTGTCGATAAATGACGAAGTAAAAACAGTTAGCCTCCGGAAAAGAAAGAGAAAGTGACTGTTGTGTACTCACAAGCTGACTGCGCCTGTTAGCTGTCTGTGGTATCCTGTTTGACGGAGAGGTTTGGAAGTACGCGCATGTAAATATCCGAGCGTTTCCAGTGGTAATTCTGCACTGTCCAGTCATATTAATGTGACCACATGTCAAAAGCCTGAATAACCACTTTCTGCACCGCGGACCGCCGCGAAATCTACAGGAATAGAGTCAATGAGGTTCTGGAAGATACCGATAAGGATGTGGAACTGTGCCGATTGCAGTGCCGTGGGCTGCTCCGCTAAATTTCTCAACTGAGGATCCATGGCGCGAATGGACCGATCGAGGTTTAAATTCGGGGCGTTTGGTGGCCATGGGAGTACGCTGAACTCACCTTATTGCTCTTCCAACCAAGAAGTACACTGTGAGCTATGTCACACACTGCGTTGCTAGTAGATGCATCGTATCGAGGAAAAACGAACGGCATGTAGAGGTGGACATGGCCCCAAGGGTAGAGGCAATTCTATGTTGATCCACTGTGCCTTCCAGAATGCCAAGGTCACCCAGGGAATTCCACGGAAACGTTCGCCAGACCATAACTCTCCCCTCTCTGGCCTGGAACTTTCCGACTATTGTTGCGGGGCATTTGATTTCAGATGTTTCACGCCTTATTGGCATAAAACACTAGGGTCGTTGTCCTTCTAGAACTCCCCCTGAGTAGACCTCCAGTTGCGGTAACGGCGTGGAAATTCCAACCTTCGTCTCCGATGAACAGCCGTCAGCATGGATGTGTGAACTAGGCATCTGACGCAAAGGCCTTTATGCAGCAACGTTCGCTGAATAGCCATTGAGGAGAAACTATTGGTGGCCCCTTGGTTCATCTGGGCGATTAGTTGCTTAATGTTCCATGTCTGTTCACTCTTACACATCTCCACAACTGTCTTTACACCTGTCATATAAGGCCTATAGTGCACCATAATTGCCTCGGCACTGGCTTTGAATAGTGCCATTTAGCCATGCACGGTATACTTAACCACGGCGCCATGCGAATAATTTACAACCTTTCCCATTTCGGAAATACTTACACCCTTGGCCTGAAAGCCGATGATCTGCCAGTTTTGGACATAAGATAAACCATTCCGATTCTGCATTACTACACCAACAGAATTGTTTTTCTGTCCACTCCCCGACACACTTTACATACTTCCACTGCTAGTGCTGTCCCTCCCCGACACACTTAACATACATTTCACTGCTAGCGCTGTCCCTCCCCGACACACTTTACATACGTTCCACTGCTAGTGCTGTCCCTCCCTGACACACTTTACATATGTTCCACTGCTAGCGCTGTCCCCCCCCAACACACTTTACATATGTTCCACTGCTAGTGCTGTTCCACCCCGACACACTTTACATACATTCCACTGCTAGTGCTGTCTCTGACACACTTTACACATGTTCCAATGCTAGTGCTGTCCCTCCCTGACACACTTTACATACATTCCACTGCTAGTGCTGTTCCTACCCGACACACATTACAGACGTTCCACTGCTAGTGCTGTCTCTCCCCGACACGCTTTACACACATTCCATTGCTAGTGCTGACTCCGACACACTTTACACATGTTCCACTGCTAGTGCTGTCCTTCACCAAACACACTTTACATACGTTCCCCTGCTAGTGCTGTCCCCCCCCAACACACTTTACATATGTTCCACTGCTAGTGCTGACCCTCCCCGACACACTTCACATACATTCCACTGCTAGTGCTGTCCCTCCCCAACACACTTTACATATGTTCCACAGCTAGCGCAGTCCGTCCCCGACACGCTTTACATATATTCGACTGCTAGTGCTGCCTCTGACACACTTTACACATGTTCCACTGCTAGTGCTGTCCCTCCCCAACACACTTTACATACGTTCAACTGCTAGTAATGTTCCTCCCCAACACGCTTTACATTCATTCCACTGCTAGTGCTGTCCCTGACACACTTTGCATATATTCCACTGCTAGTGCTGTCCCTCCCCGACACGCTTTCCATACATTCCACTGCTAGTGCTATCCCAGATACACTTTACATACATTTCACTGATAAAGCTGTCCCTCCCTGACAAACTTTACATACATTCCACTGCTAGTGCTGTTCCTCCCCAACACACTTTACAGATGTTCCACTGCTAGTGCTGTCTCTCCCCGACATGCTTTACACACATTCCATTGCTAGTGCTGTCACCGACACACTTTACACATGTTCCACTGCTAGTGCTGCCCTTCACCAAACACACTTTACATACGTTCCACTGCTAGGGCTGTCCCACCCCGACACACTTTACATACATTCCACTGGCAGTGCTATCCCTCCCCAACACACTTTACATACGTTCCACTGCTAGTGCTGTGCCTCCACAACACACTTTACATACATTCCACTGCTATTGCGGTCTCTGACACACTTTACACATGTTCCACTGCTA